>NW_010415675.1:30011-30995 GCF_000710305.1 Buceros rhinoceros silvestris
CAGCAGGACTTGAAGCAGGACTGGAAGGAGAAACTCGAGAGCAGCATGAAGCTGCCAAGAGGATTTGAAAATTTCTAGATGTACCTTTAGGTTGATGTAAAGTGATGGCGGGCAAAAAAATTGGGTGTTTCCCCCGGGGCTTCCATACATCCCAAAATGCTTGTGGATGCCCACAGTGGGTAACCAGCAGGGTGGGACAAGCATGTTGCAGAAGGTAGGGAAATGAACTCATTTTCTCAGCGCCACTCGGCGTTGATCTTCTCTCAGTGATGATAAGATTTCCTGACACCATAGGTCCCAGTGAGTTCTGTACAGGGACAGAGGTTGCATTAAGCTGGAGTGTAGAAGGCCCTGGAGCAAAGGCCTTTAGGAAGAACCCTGCTTTCATTCCCAGCCAACAAATTCCATTTCTAATTTCTCTGATGCTCTGAGACTTCCAGAATTTGTGCTGTATAGTCAGAACAGAAAGACTCGTCCCCTGAGCCAGAGCGTCATGCTCTTCAGTTCCTCCCTTCTCCCTTTGAAGGTGACAATAACCTTTCAGCAGCAGAACTTCTTCCTCAGCCATCATTTTCAGTTTGGCTTTCAAGCAGGGAAGAACAAGCAGGAAGTGACTTTCCAGCCAGAGCAGCTCTCCCGAGCACGGTGCCCACAGGCACGTGGGAAGTCCCTTCTCGGGGTGTGCGCTGATTGCGTGTGCTGGAGGCAGCCGCCGTCTCTGCACACAGTGTGGAGACTCGCAGGGTTTAAACCAGAGGTAGATTATTTCCTATACATGCAAAAATAAACCCCTTACTATTTCCCCCCAGATTTTCTTTTATTCTTGCTTTATGATTTGGGGTTTTTTTGTTTGTTTGGTTGGTTTTTTTAATCTTGAAAGCTACATGAATAGGAAAAGTGGATTACATTGGTTCCAGCTTGCAATGAGAGAGCAATTTCAATTGATTTAAAGGAAGGAACAGCTCAGGTAATGATCAGGGAAAG
>NW_010415675.1:31135-40506 GCF_000710305.1 Buceros rhinoceros silvestris
AAAGAGGCTGAAATTAGTCAATAAATAAAGTGCAACGTCTCATCCTGCTTCCACTTCCATTAGATTAGATACACTTTGAGACTAAGTTCTCCGGCAATAACACACACGCTGCCCGTTTATAGGCAGCCCAGAGTCCTGCATCCTCCTTGTGCGGGGCATTGGACCAGGGTGGGTCTGGCAGAGGATGTCCTGCAGCAGATGCTGTGCCTGTATACAGACTGTTCAGGACTTTATTCTAGAAGTTATTCTGCTCACGATGTGGAATATCTGAAATAATAGTAACTGCCCTTTGCTGTTGACACTAGAACTCTGCAAACAGAAGTTATGGCTAATTCATTATTTGTGTTCCCATTGTACAGGTGACACGGTTTGTGGAACAGATGAGTGAGCTGATCTGCTGGAGGTGGTGGCAATTACGGGTTAGAAACCAGGACACCTTGAATTCCCTGGGAGACCCTTGCAGTGCTGTAGCATATTCTCTGCCCTAGCCCTGATGGAGAGGAGGCACCACGAGTGTGGGCAAGGGGTGTCTTGAGAAACGTGCTGTCACATCCGTGAATCACCTCAGGACTTACCAACCTTCAGGCACAGTTAGAGCTATAGGAAATCAATATTTAATACAGTTCATTTAAAATTCACAGTCACTGTGTGTTAGGAAAGGAATTAACATTCACTATAGCAAAATCACGGTTCTCTGAGATCTTTAACTACACATCCTCTGGAAATGTCAATTTATTATGTCAGATATGTGAAGGAGAAGGAGAAAGAGGTGGGAGCAGGAGTTTGAAAGATTTTCAAATTTTATATTAGATTTATTTAAGGAACATGGACCTTTTCTTCCATGTAACACATTGTGCCACAAGGTTTTCTGGAGGATCTGTGCCACATCAGTGTGGTCAGACAGATACAGGGAGGTGAAACGGAGGGTGAGCTCTGCTGCCTGTCCACAGGGAGCTGGGGTGTGATGGGAGAGGGTGCCCAGGACAGGCTGTCGGAGACTGAAACACATTTCACAAGGGAAAGAATGAGACATGGCTTTATTTTTAGCGGTAGATGATATTTTTAGATAAATATTTTTTTCCCCTGAAAGACTCATATTTAGGTCGAGCATTTTAAATAATACTGTCAACTAAAATCAGTGGATCATCTGCTTAAAAATATCCCCACAAATGAAATAGAAAACATTGAAGAAGTTACAATATTATCTGTTGAAATTTGCAAAACAGAAAGTTTCAGGTTTTCTGTTTCTCTTCCAAATAGACTGAATTTGTAAAGAAAGAAAATAAGTATTGAAAAGCTGAAACCCCAAATGAAACATTTCACTTTGGACCATGTGAAATTGAATGCGTCTCTTTTGTGTTTTCATACTGTTGTTTTTTTCTTTTCTATACTGGATATCTCAGGAAGTTCTGAAAATAGCTTCCATTGTAAATTGTGTCCCTCCACCCACGACCAACAATTTGATGTCTGATTTTCTTACGGAAAAATAACCCAGCCTGAAACAAAGCAGGTGCTAATCTCTCTGAGTTCGTAACAAAAGCTTGACCTCACAGGTTCTTCCAAACGTGTTGCTCCTGCCAATATCACAGTCCCTGGGCAAGAATAGCTCTTCTCCTGGAAGAAAACATCAGCAAAACAGAGAGGGGTTGTGCAGATGCGTGTTCCTTCTTCGGAGCCTCCTTTCATCCCTACGCTCCTCGTTGCCCCTGGAAGCCCTCGTGTCACCTGCAAGCTGTCCGCAAAGACAAGCCATCAGCGCGAGCAGCCCGTTTTATCGCGTTTCCTCTGCTCGCTCTAGAAGCTTTATTGTAACCGGCGGGGGGTGGGGGGGAGCAGCAGGCGAAAAGCAGCTCTGAGGAGCTGTTAGGTAGGAGGTGGAGGGGACCCCCTCGTCCTGGTGGCAGTGATTACCTCAAAGAGCGACTGTGGTCTCTCTGGTGAGAGACTTTTAACTCTCTGGAGCGCGTCGTAACCCCAGGGGATGGCTGCAAGGTGCTTTGCTGGCCGGTGTTGCGGTCTGCGTTCTCGGGGTGGGTTGTCTTCAATTCGGGACTCTTCGACTGGGGCTGAGGGTGGTTCATCCAGTGCAGTGGAGTTCTGGGCCAGCTGCAGGGCTCCTAGACAGAATCCCGACTGTATTCACCAACAGGAAGGCTGAGCTAGTTTGTTTACCAGTATGTTCACAGCTAATTTTACCTAATTTAGTTTTCTGCAGAGTGCTGTCATCTCTCCTGAAAAGACTTGGCCCCGTTTCTCTTTTCTCTCGGATGAATTACTGGAACTATTTGGACATTTTTGTTCAAACACAGTAACATTAAAGTTGTTTTCAGCCCTACCAGTGGTCAAGTAACAGCCACCGTTCAGCTCAGCCAAGGCATGTATCTTCTCCTTGCCAAATGTGTTACTCGCAAATCTGTTCTTCTCTCATTCTTCCACCTGTGATGTTGCTGGTGGGGGAGGAAAAGTGTTTTAACTCTTGTGTTTCCCTGGCTGGTATCGACTTGGCAATGCAGGCTAGTCAATGCAAAGAATGCATAAATAGTTCCACAGTGTGTGATGTGCATGTGGTCCGATATTCTGGCTTTTAGAAGACCTGCTGGTTCTCCTCTGTAAGGACTGCAAGGACTCAAATGACCTGAGAAAGCTGGGCTCTAATTCAGCCAGGCTCCCACGTGCTTGGGGACAGCTCCTCTTTGGTTGCACAGCATGACCAGCATCATTTAGAGGCTGTTCTCAAGAAAGTTTTACCCCCCAAAACCTCTGAAATTTCACTTTTGTAAACTATTGACTTTAAAACCCTTGTTTGGAACAGCCATAATTTTATAGAAAGTACAAGGAGGACTTCTGGCCAGCTCCCAGGCTTTATGGGGAAGGTGGCAAGACATGAATTCTTCTGCATTCTCCAGTCCTGCTCAGTGGAGCTGTGATCCTGGGTTAGGGAAGGCTGAAGATGCCTCCAGAGTAGCAGTCCCTCAACCATAGTCATCCACTGAGTAGTTTGAGAAGTTGTTGTAAGTGGTCTGCAGAACCATGTTGAATTTTTCACAAAGAAAGGTGTGCTGCAGGGGGTGCCCAGCATCCTCAAGACCACACTGAGGGCCGTTTTCATTGTGAGAAGGGAAAAACCCCCTCTCCCACCTGAAGAAGCTGCCCTTTCTCTCTGGCAGTTCTGGCAGGTGAGAAGCCCATTGGTGTTCTCGTGTTCCCTCGATGGCTGCCCAGCGTAAACCACACACACGACTGAGGGACATGGCGAAGGAGGGCACAGGGTCTTGGGTGCAAAGAGAGACTCAGGGAGCAGGGTCCTGAGGTTGGCTGGAAGGATGATGAACTTCCTTGCTCGTCCCAGTGCCAGATTAGCCGTACTGGTGACACTGTGGTTTATCTTTCTTCACCCCCAGGCAGTTGAGAATAAAGTTCACAAAATTTGTCTGAGGGAGGCTGTCAGGTGCAGGGTTTTGACCTGGAGTTAATTTATAGCCAATTAAATCGAGGTGGGTAATAACACACTTGTAAAGGTTAGTTTGAGCCCAGTCCTCCCTCTAACTTCTGTTCCAGACAGGAGCATTCCTGTCTCTGTAGGGCAGAGTGCACACGTTTATATTCTGCTATTAATGTGCAGGGAGTGACCAGGTTTGCAAATTAATTGGCTATCAATTAACTGCGGGTTAGCAAAAGACCAAGCAGAAAAAAGCGCCTTTGCTGCGTGGTGTGGCCTTTCACCGGCCGACTTTCACATTTCGTAGAGGCTCTTCTGGTTGATGCAAAATAATTTGGGTGCTGGAGGCTCCGGGCTGCAAAGTCCATGATCCCGGTGAGGACCCTTGCTGTCAGCAGCAGTCAGCAGCCCTGCAGAGGGGCCAGTCTGCTACGGCCCACGCTCCAGCTCCAGGACTCAACTATTGCATTCAGCTCCGGTTTTGTGCACAAACCTGTTCATGTGTCTCTAAACTTCTATTTCCAAGTCATTAACTGGATTGATATACACAGTTATCTTTAACCTTAATCTCTTTGCTGCTCTGGCTATAATTTGCTTTCTGTTACAATCACTTCTGCTCCCGCTGGGTGGATTGAAATATGCAAACCATGGTCGTGTCTGGGTAGTGGAGCCACCAACGTAACTCAGACTGGGGTTTCTCTCTGAAGAGTTCAGCTCAATCCCAGTGCAGATACTCGCCCCAGCACTCAGCCCTCCTGCCTGCTCCGCGCTCCTTCACCCCCTGCACTCCTTCACCCCCTGCACTCCTTCACCCCCCGCACTCCTTCACTCATGTGCTGCACACACGGCCCCCGACCACCCGTGAAACAATTCTCTTGGTTTTATGTTCGTTTTTTGCTTATTTCAGTTCAGCTGCCTGAAAGACATACAATTTGAAAATGAATTTGGGTAGACATAAAATGGTGTTAATGGTTCTCGGGGTGCAGTCGGCTGGAATGTCCTTCCCAGTCCTACATTAATCATATTTTGTACTACTCCCCTGAGACAGATGGTCCCCAGAACAGGTGGTTTAGTTATTATATTTTATTGTGCTAGAATAATGTCATAGTCTTGAAAACTCTAGGCTGTGAGCCAAGGAGGAGACACAAAGGTCTGGACAGATCCCACCTAACTCAACACTTGTAACTGAAGCACCTAAGTGAGAAGCTGGTAAAAATAAGGAGCCACAAATCACTATACAAGCAGGGACAGAGGGTGGCTCTGTCTGTCTAGACCGAAATCCCTCTGGGGGGACCTCACTCGCTCTGCTGTCTATGCCCAGAGCTCAGACACCAAATCTAAACAGGGCTCCTCATGCAGACACCTCACTTCGGGGTCTAATACTCTGCAGGATGCACCTAGATCAAAATATCCTTCATCCTTAGGTGGAGTGTCCATGTGGGGGGTTCTTTGTGCCCCATTTTCCTCTGACACTCGCAGTTACAGTTCAGCTTCAAAGCAGCTGGATGTGGAGCACGTGTCATTTACTCCAGCGCTGGGGCCACTGGCTAGTGGTTAAAGCTGTTCCCGCCTGCCACGTTAGCGATGCAGCAGCAGGACAGACAGGTGTCGCTTTGCCTTGGTGCCTTCTGGGAGGGTTTTTGCCTTTGGTACAGCGGCATCACATCACTCGTTGGAACACAAAACCATCCAGATTCTTCTGTGCAGAACTTCTGCCTGACAGGTTTTATCTAGCACGTATTTATGCAGTTGATGTTCCAGTGTGGGCGTAAGCAATACCTAGGGCAACCTCTTTCTGAATGCCCTCCTGATTTTTTTCAGTTAATTTCTCCAGTTTTTCAAAGCATCCTCCTGGAGTGCCTGTATTCCCCTGGAAATGGCAGAAACGCTCTTCTGCCTCAGACCGAGGGTCTCTCCAGCCCCATATCCTGCCTGCAGAAGCAGCCGCACACAGGCAGGTGTGAGAATGGGACGAGTGTGTGTGAAACTCCCGGCGGGTGCCTTCCCGGCCGCCAGCTGCTTGACTGTCTCCTGAGCCTGCTGGGGTTTGTGTCTGCACCTTTGGCAAGGAGCTTCAGAGGTTTTTTCACCTCTTGTACGAAGACCCGTCTCCTTTCGTTTCTCAACTTGCTTTCAGTTCCACAAGCCTTTGCTCTACTCTGCCCCTTGGTTACGTGACAAATAACAGTTTCCCCCACGTGGAAGCACAGTCAGGGTATCCTTTCATTTTGATGCTCAGTCACGGAAAACTTGAGGATGAGTATAATGATGTTCTGTTCTTGTTGGTTTGTTCTGCACCGTTTTCTATAGCTCGCTGATGACATCAGGGAAGGCATTTCAGGAATGAATTCTGGGAAAACTTTTCTCCTTCAGGGTTTTGCAGCACCAAAGCTGTGCTATACACAGGGGAGATGATCCCCAGGGGCCAGATAATAGAGCAAAAGGTCCACCTGAGGGTCTGGGGTTTTTTTTTCCGTTCATTGTGTGGCCAGATTCACTGTTGGTATAAGATGCTTCGAAACCAACAGGGTTTGTCAGCAGAGAACCTACAAATAGAAGGGGAAAATGGTGTTTCAGGAGCAATTTCCAAAGTGCTTGGTCTATAACTTTAAAAAAAAATAATGATCAAATCAGCTTATGATGCAGAAGTTGAAATGCTGCTGCTGCTTTTTTTTTTCTCCTTGTACTATATTCCAAATTAGTTAATGTCCTGTAAAAGAAAGGCATTAGTGGAATCACAAAAGCTGAACTGAAACCCGAACTGGACATTCCTGCCAAAGTCCCTGGCAGTAATTAGCTTGTTACAACTCAAAACAGAGAAGAATTTTAAGATCCTGTCCGAAGGAGCTTAAGTCTATGGACCTCCGATCCCTTCAGAGAGCGTCAATTCAAACTTTTATTTGAACACGTGTAAAGTGTCAAAAGAAAAGCAGCTGTGGTGGCACACGAACTGCCACAGAGCTGGGTCTGGAGTCGCAGCTTTGCTCAGAGGAGAGCTCCCCTGCCAGCCACTGGTTTAGAGAAATGTTGGCTCTAAATTAGCTTAATAGAACTAATGATTTAAAAATGGAAGTATTGGCCAATTGATCATAGTCCCCAGAACACACAATCACGCCTTGCTGCCAGCAAGCCCTCAGCAGGGTAACATTTACGCTGACAGTAATTTAAATTGTACTTCAGGCTTAAACAGCTTCTTCCCCCGATTCCCTGACGCGCTGATCATGCCAGCTCGGGGCAGCCCGTGAGCTTGCTGCTGTGCAGGGGCTGTCGTGGACTTCCTCTGCCTGTAAACCCAGGGCTGCCTGGTCACAACACACAGCATTGCTGTGCCTCCTCTGCCCGCGTTACTGCTCCCTGCGCAGCACATCCCCGTTGTATCTTTGGGTGAAAGTTAGGTCCGTTCCCAGCGTTGTGTTGCAGCCACTTCTGGAAGGTCTGCTCTGAGAGGTGGACCCTGAACTTTTTGGCCTTGCTGATAAGACTGAGAGCAAATACTATTGGCTTAGTCCAAATGTGGAAATGGAGAAGCCGCCTTCTTGTGACAGACCAAGCATCAGGCACCTTCTGCCTGCTGAGGGCATCATCTGCCAGACGGGTGCCCATCGTGGGCTGTATGGCAACCAAAGACATCCCGCGGGAATGGTCCCGGTTGACCCAGGAGGTGAAGCAGGGTTATTAGTTGCAACACACTCATTAAACAGAGGCAAAGCAAGTATTTCCTTCGAGGAGTGACCCCTCCTGCTGCCCAGGTCCCTGAGCTTTCCCCAGCTCCTCTCCACCAGCACAGGGCTCACAGGAGCCGTGGAGGCACCAGCTGCTGGGGGAGGTTCTGCTTTTCCAGCCCACTTGCTGTTAAGGATTTGAAGTCTGGGAGGTTGTTTTCAGCAAATTATACATTATAAAACAGTACCGGAGGGCTGGGGGGAGGGCTGTAAACAAACGAATAATTGAAAAGCTGCTTGTGGCCTGCAGCAGCCATTTTAAATTGGTTGTTCAGCTCTGGTTGGTTTCGTGGTTTATTTAGCAACTGTGGCTGAAGCAAAATAAATAAGCTGGTGTAGAGAAAACAGGGGAGACTGTGAGCTGTTGGAGAGGAGCCCCGTGTCTCAGAACAGCCAGTGCTCTGATGGAAGGGGAGTTCTTTTTCATTTCCGCAGTGCCCGCAGGCTCTAAGATCAGGGCTTTTTGTTCGAGGAGGGGATGCACTCGTATCTGCCACCAAACCACCCTTTTTCTGATGCTGCTCTTTGCAGCAAGAGAGCAGCTCCGCGGCCAGCGTGGCTTCAGGATGAATGATGTGGGTGCCAGCAGTGCAGCTTGTCTTCCTCTCCTTCCACCCCCTCCTGCCTGCTCTTCTACAGCCCGTGCTCTGTGTTCGCTTACTGGACTGCTTTGATGGGGATGAGTGAGTGTCCAGTAAGGTCCTGTAACGGTAACGAGGCATCAGAGGAATGTAGTCTTCTCCCATGGGGTCTGTCCAAAGCTTCACCACTGGCAATAGGGATGCACCAGGAAACATCTGGAAACAATCATAAAATAATTGTTTTAAAGAGGGTCTAGATGGGTTCAAGATGCTTTTCTCTCCTGAGACTTCATCTTCCAAGGAAACAGGTTTGCTGCTCCGTGGAGCATGGCTGGGGACAATAGATACAGGGTACCTGGAGTAGATCTGCCTGAGCCAGAATGGGAGCAGGCAGAGGGCAGGCTGAGAGCAGAGGCAGCGTGGAAACAGAGAGACCAAAGCCAAAAATAGTCTGTTAAGAAATGCTGAGGAAAAGAACGGCAAATGTAGAGAAAAGGAAGAAGCTGTGACAAGTTTCTTCAGAAGCAGCGTGTTAAATATAGCCCTTGGATTTTCTCATTAGTCGAATTGGTGGCTGAGCTAAAGACAATCAAATCTCATGCTTCGATAAATAAACTGCTGCGGGCATCTGGATTGACCCCCTCTCCCTCTTAGGCAGCACTGAACAATTAATGAGATATGGTAAGAAAGACATTCCTGACAGTGAAATTCAGGAGACGCGGCTTCTGCTCCATCACTGACCCTGTCTGGCCACAGGCAAGTCTTGCCCCTGCTCTGTGCCTGAATTTCCCACTCATATGGATGGAGACTTGTCTTGAAATAAGCTTCAGGAGCTGAGAGCTGGCAAGAACCAGTGCTCGTTAGTAAGAGATTATAAGGCATTCCGATTTGCTTGCTGGGAAGCCTTGGAGCAATGGAGGGCCCGGCATGACCGAGCTCCTCTCCCTGCCTGGAAGGGAGCGTTCACCTGGAGCGGCTGCTTTGTGCAGCTCTGCCCTAATCTTTGTGCCTGGAATCAAGTCGTCCAAACAAATGAGTCTGAAATTGCAAAAAGGGAGCTAAACCCACGCTGAATAAACTGTATCGGTTTAGCAAAGGGGTAATTCCATTCTTCCGCTGTCGGGAGGAGCTGGTGCTGTGGTTTACACTCACTGACTCCAGCCCGTAAAGGGTGCAGTGAGGTACCGTTCACCACGCTTGCCTTCTCAGGGGCTCTTTCTCTCGCTCTCTGTCTGTTCCTCCCTCAAGTTATGAATTGTGCCTGATGGGATTGTCATTAGTCCAGAACACAGGCTGGAGCCAGCAATTTGCTTCTCATTAGGAGCGAAACTTCAAACCATTTCCCACTGTTTGCCCTAAGAGATGTCAGGTGACATTACTGTATTTCTAAGGAAATTAATACAATCAGCAGAGCCTGGAAGGCTCGGGGCGAGGCTATTGGTAGGGGAGAGCTTTCCTTCAGCTCCCCGGTTTGAAGGTGACTCACTGTGATAAATGGTGGTTTGGTATTTCTGTCAGATGCCAGCTCTGGGGAGCCAGCTGGAGAGAGCAGTGGCCCTGTGGTAGTGCCTGACGAGCCGAATCAGAGCAGCAGCCCCCCCCCCCCCCCGGCACAGCCGCGAGACAAAG
>NW_010415675.1:40592-83351 GCF_000710305.1 Buceros rhinoceros silvestris
GCAGCAGCCCCCCCTGCCCCATGGCACAGCCGAGAGAACAAGGACTGATGAACCCCTCTTCCCTGCCTGCCACCTCCCGCGTGCCCTGGCAGAGCTTGGCGGGTTGCTGGGGGAGTCCCTGTCCGCCAGTGCTGCACTGGGAGCTCTGCCCTCCCAGCGACTGCCTGCCACCGCAGGGCGCTGGGTGCGGGGGCTGTTAGTGAGCAGCAGAGATCCCGGGCACACTGGGATCGGTGGGAATCCTCCGTTAGAGAGCTGAGAGCCCTTCACCCCTCGTGCTCAATGGGAGTTTGGTTGCAGGGATCCCAGTTGCCCTCCAGCGCAGAAATGGGCAGGGAGGGGAATTCATAGGCTGACGAAAAGGTGCGCAGCAGGAAATGGAGTTCTGTGGAATCCTCCTCAATAGGTGGGTGCATTCATTACCGAGAGTCTTCTGAGAGCAATTGTAAGTGGCTAATAGAGCTGGAATGAGACTGATAGCCCTGCTCTGGAGCGCATGGGAATAACCGTCTCATTACGTCTCACAGGGCAGCCCTTCTATTCCGAGGGTGATAGACCGAGAGCGGAGGGGTAGAGAGTCACTGATTGAAGTGAGACAAGAAAGACTAACGGGAGAAACTTTGCGGAGTATAATTGCCAGGAAAATAACTTCACTGGGAGAGCAATTACACCATGTGTTAGTCTAACAGAGAAAACGCAGGAATTATATTGCTGCATGCTCTGGAGAACAGGCCTGGTGAAAGAACCCTGCAGCAGCTGGTGCAAGGACTGTCTTTCCTGCCACTCCTACAGCGGAGGCCACAGAGAAAGCCCGTTTGGCCAACAGCCTGGAGAGACGCTGCCTTGACCAGAAGCACATTAATTGACTTAATTTACAGGATGCATTCCACTGCTGCATCGCCCAGGCACGGGATCCATCATGGTAATTGTGAGCGGGTGTCAAGGCTGGATGCAGTTGAATGCTGGCCCTGCGCAGGGTGAGTGGGAGCTAGGTCACCATGTGGCAGGTTTCATGATCATGTCATCAAGGCAGCAGAATTCTGGGCTTCTAGGGGCTCCTTGTCTTTGGAGCAGTCTCTGTTCACCAGAATGACTCTGAACCCCAGGGGGTCCAGTGTACTGGGAGCTTTAAGAGCACCATGAGGGGAGAGAACAGGGGCGCAAGCTTCCTAAATCAGGTCTTCCCAGCCTGCTTCTGCTTCTCCCTGCTGCTCCCTGCCACAGCACCAGGATTGGTGTTTGCCTTCGTCACGAGGACATTGCCCCATGGCTGGGAAGCAGAGGCCCCAGGGCCAGTGGGACAGTTTGAAGTGCTCTGTCTCCCCTTGCTGAGAGCTTCCCCCCAGGACGCTCCTGACATTGATTATTTTCCCCGGCGCTGGTTCTGTGGTCAGTTCTCCATTTTGGATCTGTACTGGCTGCGGTTCAGACAGCACCAGGCGTGGGGGTGGGACCTGCCCCTCTGCGGGCTTGAGCCCGCTTAGAAATGCCCCGTCCCAGGCGGTGTGTGGCAGGGGGGTTGTGTGCTGGTGCCCAGGAGCCTCTAAACTGATCATCTGACAGTACTGCTGTCAGCTTCAGCTTAGAGCAGTGGCTAGGCTGCTTCACCCTGGACAAGGGCAGAAAACCAAGCGGCTCTGACTGGCTTTCGGGCGTCAGTCTGTGGGATTTACTGAGCCAAATATGGCAGAATCGGGTGCGTCGTTGGATGGTGGGAAGTGGCAGTACCTCAGAGTATGTGCGTGGCCAAGAGTAGGTGAGCTTTGTCTAACCTGAGCTGATCTTTGATCTAAGGTCCTCCTGGAGGCCTGATGACTTTTAAAAAACCCCGGAGGCACAAAAGCCTCCTTAGACCCCAGAGCAGGAAACACTGGTCCCCGTGTTCATGCCTTCAGTGGCCACACAGCTACTGTCCCATTGCTGTATAGATTTAATAGGTACAAGCACACCAAGTAAAACCACGGGGACAATTGTAATGCTTTTTATGAAGAGTTTGATTCTGTACAGTGAGACCAGGCTCTTAGGTAGAGGTATTATCTTTTATTAGATCAAGTACAGTTGGAAAATGCAGAGAAGCTTTCAGGCACACTTGTCATTATTCAGGTCTCGAATAGAAGCATCAGAGTTGAAAGCTAAATACAAGTTGTGGATGATTGCTTGGAGTTTAATTAGAGATGTATCAGTTAGTTCATCTCTGAAAGAAAAGGTAGGCGGTACGTACGCAGTCGAGCGGAAGTTAGTTGCAGGAAGGGATGTGGTAGCATGCTTATCTCCTAGGAGAAGAAAGGAGACAGCGTACAGCCTGTGTAGCCCAGCAAGGCCGCTGGCAACGATTGGCTTCTGCAAATCACTATTTCCATCTGATCCATATTTAGTCAAACTTCCTGCTGGAAAACTTCCTTCTCATTCTTCAAATGCTTCAAATGCTTTGGAGAAGGGGGAAACCCAATTTCTGCACTGTGTATCCCTGGGTAATTCACATGCTGGTGTCCTATTTTATTTCATGTTCCTGCTTTGCAGGAAACAATTTCACCGCTGTCTTCGTGCTGCCTTAAATACTGTTTTAGCAATGCACAGTTTCACAGCCTCGCCTCTTCGTTTATCAGCTTGCCAGAGAAGACAATAACCTTCCCACTGCCTGTGTTTCAGCAGTGCTTATTTTGGGACTATGTATGGCAGAACTGAGCAGGAAATGATGGACTATCTGCAGAAAGAGTGACGTATCCTTCAACCCTCCGAAACGTTTCATAAGAATTCCCAAATGGTCTCTTCAAACGACCACACAGTCAGTGCTGTTAATATTCCTCAGAAAAACCCCACACTCAGCTGTGTGTGCCGCTCTGTGACTTATGTAGGAAGTTCTTCTTATAGCGAGAGGAGGTATTTTACACACAAGTCACCAAAAAAGGTTCACTGTGAACTCTTGAGCAAGCCCTGCCAGGTTAGTCTTCACATGAGCTCCTGCGCCCTTGAGAGCTGAGCGACGTGTTTCCTCAGACACTCACAGCTGAGACAAGCTCTGCTTCAGGTCCATTTCCAGTCCCCTTCCTTCAAATTACCGGCTCAACCCCTGACTCCCATGAGTGATAACGAGGGAAGAACCCCCCGTGCATTTGAAGCAGGTGTCTCACATCGAGAAGGGTTTCTGTGTGAAGGAGGCCAGTTTCCTGGCCATTAGCTATTCCCTTCCGATTGGGCTTGCATGCTTTCTTATTTTTTGAAAAAGCTTCTGGATCTGCTGTGAAAAATCAAAGAATTCTGATGCAATTTTTAGCACAATTTAGCATCTTGTGCTAAATTAAATGTGACTCCTAGGTTACTGGCTTCCCTCCTGCCTGGCACATAATAATACGTATTTTGCTGATGTTTTCTTATTCATCACTTTTGTCCCTGATTTTTAGCAGGCTGCCTCACCTTTTGTTCTCTGATTTCTTTTCCGTTGCCCTTGCAGCAGATAATCTACCTCCCTGGGAGCTGGCCTCCCTGACAGATTCTTCTCTGCATTACCTCTAGGTCTGCTCTGAACCCGAAATCTGATTCTGGGTTTATCCCTGGAAGAGGAAGTACAGCTCCCCTTCACCAGCTCTTCATCAGGGTGGTTCTGGGGAAAAGGCCTCATTATCTGTTTGCATTTTGTACTCCTTCTTTCATCACCTGAAGAGCACTTTTCCCAGCTCGACACTCTTTAACACGTGTTTTCAGACTATTTCTGGTATTTAACTGCAGCTCAGATCATAAAGGCTTTGCCTTTCTCTTTCGGTGACTTGTATTTTTTCCTCCACACTTGCACTAAGCTGTACCTTGATGGTGCATCTTCTGGACAGCGGCACTGCCACTCACCCAGGCACCACATCCCCGCTTGAGGAGCTGAGGGGGGACACCAGACGTCCACTGCTGGGCTGGCTTCCAGCTCTTTGCCATTTCAGTACTGTCCCGCGGTTCTTACCCATCTGTACGTGGTCCTTCGGTACTGGAAATCGATTCTGCCACGGCTCTAGTGTTGTCTCTGGTTCTGCCGTGTAAGGAAGTGCTGAAGATGAAGTGTGATGAGACAGGACTGGGTATCCGGATGTCTTCAATAGTAGCACTTGGGGAACATCTGCCATCTTGTGCTTAGACCCATGTGGTGTATTCCAGGCTGACACGATCCATGGAGCCAGCCGAAGGTGAGGTACCTGCCTCTCTAGCCAGAGCTGGGTGCAGGCCAGGCGAGTGTGGGAGGTGGGTGCACTTCCCTCCCGCTGCAGCTAAGGAGGGACTGAGCTCTTTTGGTTAAGCCTCAAGGTGACAGAGAGATCAGGGTAAAATCGTTAAGATGGGGAACACGGTGCCACTAGCTGTCAGCTCATCAATTAGTTCATCCAACCCATATGGTCATAATATAAAAAGTGCCGAGCCTGCTGCAGAAACTGAGCTTCAGGAAGAGTTGAGCAGGGATAAATTACAGCCAAAAAAAAAAAAAAATTAAAAAGTAGCTGATAAACTGGCTTGTTTCATGTTTAAATTTCAGTCTTTTCTCTCGACTCCAGCATGTGTTTTAAACATTTATTATGGGTTGATGGTGGTTTGCAATTTTCATTTGTGCTTTATTTCCCTGAGGAAAGCTCAGACGTGAGCACGGCATGTGGCTTGCTGTAAGTTGCCTGCTGGATGGTTTTGTGTGAAGTTTTCCAGCTGGGTTCACAAATACATAAGAATTAAATGATTTGTTTAAGGTCACCCAATGAACCAGGGACCTTCATGGTAGCAGAACACAGTCGTCCTTAACCAGAAGAATATCATTTCAGTCCTACAAGGACTCTGTGACACTTCCAGTTACTTGTCTGTCTGCTCAGAACCAAAAAGATGCATCCAATGGAGACTGAAGGTACGTGGTGATTAGGTTATGTATTTGCTCATGCAGGATCGTAAATATTGTTTGAATGTGGATGACCCCTAACAGATCCAGAGAAATGGCCTCAGTCATGTCTGCACTGTCAGAAAAAAGCCACCCTCACTTGGCATCGCAGTCAGTCCTTCAAAATTCTCCCTCTAAATGATTTGGTGGACAAGAAGCAGACAGAGGGTCCATCTACTTTCAAAGCGCAGGAATAAATAGGATGCAGCATGTGTGAAGCCTGTCGATATCTCAGGCAAACACATGGAAGTACTGTGCACAGCCGCTGAGATCAGGGCTGAAAACATCACTGCTGCCGCCGTCACGCCTCTGCGGGGAAGAGACGCTGCTAAGACCTGGAGTGGAAGAAATGCTTGAAGCGCTGGTGGTCAGTCTGATCCAGGTGCCTGCCTGGCGAGGCATGGGGGACCTCGTGCTGGAGGGTCTCAGGAGCAGGCCTCTCCCAGTACCATGAAGCAGTAGGACAGGCACAGGTGAAGCAGAGGTCTGGATTCCAGGCACCATGCGGTGGGGACCTGATGTTTGTCTAGTTTCTGTCACTCCTTCAGGACGTTCAGCATGGCCATATGACCTGAGGTGAAATCCTTCATCCAGAAACAGAAATAATTTGGAAATTTAACAGAGATCAGGCAAAACTGAAGGCAAAGAACAAAGAGAAAGGCATAGCTCAAGTGTTTTGTTTGGTAACAATTCAGGAATTGGAATGATTAAATGCATTTCCACATTCATGTTAAATTCATTTGATTATTTCAGTGAAAAAGAAACTCAGAAGTTGAAACTTCCCATTTCAGCCTTTTCTAAACAATATTTTGAGTGGGTAGTGTCCACGCTCCTCCCGTTCATACATGAGAAAACAAAAAGCAGGCAGCGAAGCTGCAATTTGAAAGCCAAATGAAGTAATTCATTGCAGACAACACAGCTTATTTCATTTGACCTGAAAGAAACGCTATTGAAGAGCTTATCATAGCAGGAAAAAAGAACGGAAGAACCAAAAGAGTTGGTTTTTGCCATTTTGGGGGTTTTGGTCAGTGAACTGAAACATCAGTTATTCATGCAGCTCTAATCACAGAACTCCAGACCTCTGGTTGCCTCAATCACTCTGATTCGCTCTTGTTCCTGGGTGATGGTCCTCCCTTGTCTGGAGGAGTGATCCACTTCACCGCCGGACGGGTTGAGCGGCTGTCATTAAGGTTTGATGCCAAGTGGAAATAATAACCCTCCCACATGCATTAGCTACTCCTCTCTCTGAAGGCAAAGGGATCATTTTGACTCTTATTTACTGTTTCATATTATTGCCCAATTACCGTAATCTCAGCTCGGCTTTGAAAGGTCGTCTCTGCCTTTTCTGTCAGCTTGGAGGCCAGGGGCTGAAGAGGGTTTATCCGGAGGTAATCAAGCCAGTGTAATGGTGACTGATTAGAAACCCCTCCCCGCTCAGGTGGAAGGCTTTGCTCGCAGCGCGGCAGTGCCTGGGGGTGTGTAACACAGAACGAAGGTATCCGGACCAGGCTGTAATTGGGTCAGTTCAGGAAGCGGAGCAAAACCTCCTGCTTTCTTCCCGTTCCTTAGTAAATCCCATGGGAGTGCCGGTGAGTGTAAGGCGGTGGAGTGGTGGAAGGTCGGTATGGCAGGAGGGGGTGGCAGGCACTGCCCCAGCGTACACCACCACGGTTGCGGCTGATGGTCCCAGCAGCTGGTGTGATTTGCTGACTGGGTCTCTCTTCCCTCAGCCACCACCTCTGCATTGTCTGCGTGGAGGGCAAGGTCCTTCCTCGTCCTTCCGAACGGACTTAGGCTGCCTTGGGAAGGAGAGTGGTAGGAGGAGGCTTTTTTCTGCCACCACATCGTTGTGAAGCACTTTCTGTTTGCGCCAGCGTTCTGCTGGAAGAGGGAGAATTAATAGAGAAACTGCAGTGAAGGAATTTGAGGAATTTTGCCTTCTGTGTAGAATGAAACACACAGCTCAGGCTGAGTGGAAAAAGATAGGGGAGAATGGGGAACAGAAGTTACAAATCTGTAGAGCTGAAGAACCTGCCTCGCGATTTTAAGGGCTTGAGTTCCTCACGGAGAGCCCAGTGCCGGGGGTTGTCTGACTTCGCTCTTGTAGGTACAGCTGAGATCTCCAGTGGGCACACGGTGCTTTTAACAGGGTTGGCTCCAGTGGAGGTGCCGCCACTGAAGGTGTCTCCCCTTAGGGGATGACTCCTCTTCTAGTCTGAGGTAAGGAGCAGGCTGAGGGAATTCACCTCTGCGTTACCCCACCCCTGCTCCGTATCAAAAGTGAAAGGCATCGAATCAGACTCTGAGCTGGGTTTTGTATTAATACATGTGAGCACATAGTCACTGACCCTGTAGCTGCTAACTGGTGACTGTAATGATGGTCTGACATTCCCTGGTATAAAAATTCCCGTAAAGGGGTGCTAGAGGCCTGCAGGTGTGTAAGGAGGCAGCGGTGGGAAAACAAATACGTCAGGAAGATCTGGGGGTCTGAGAGTTACCCTTTCATGGCAGAATCCCTTTCATGGGAAAGAGCTGTGAAGAACCGGGATTTTGCAAGACAAGCTTTCCAGGAAGATGAGGCAGGTACCTTAGAGACGGTTCCTCCAGGGAAAAAGGGAACCTTCTCCCCAACTCCAGCAAGGCGGGTCAGGAGAGCAAACCCAACCAGCTCGCTCCTCCTGACGAAGTCTTGGCTAGATTGCAGTAACGGCAGCTGAACCCCCGACTGTCGGGCCGTGTCCCAGTCAGCATTGCTGGGTTCAGCTTTGCCTAGCAGTAGCGGTGCTGCTGTCACAGCAGAGACCTGTCCCTCTGCCTGACAGCTCAGAGCCCCTTGGAGATGGGCAACTTTGTCATTTACGAGGATGGTTTTTCTTGACAGACAGTGTCATGTTAATGCTGATTGACAGTTGTCATTTCTGTGTGGGAGAAGGTGATGTGAGGCACGAGGCCTTTAAGAGAGATGGGGGCACTTGGAATCAATGTTTTTGTCATCTGGAGAGACATTTTTTGCTGTTCTACTCAGTCAGAGCTCAGACACTAGGGACTGGGACTCCCCCCACTCAGCACTGAGCAACTGCTGAGCCTCGCAGGCATGACAGGAGGAGGGAGCTTGGAGGACGGCAAAAGTTGAGGAGGTTTTTGGAGGGTTCGTGTCATGCAAGTTATTAACAGTTTGTTGGGCTGCTGAGTTTTTTGGGTCAGATCTGGATTTCTGGATCCGTTACCAGCCACGGCACAGAGACCTACCACAGCTTTCATCCTCTCCCATGGGGAAGATTGGCCTTCTGTTCTTCTCTTAGCCTCGATCCTCAAGCACCGCTCACCCACAAGCAGCTAAGATGTCTCCCCCTGTGTCTGTTGAATCCCGCTGCGGGACGGGGAGTGCCGTGCAAAGCAGGGAGGAAGAGCTAAGGTTATTTTGTAGGCTCTACATCGTGTAGAGAGGCTGATCTACCTTGTAGACGGAACCTGGGTAATAGCCCAAACCATGATTCATGCCAGCTTCGTCAGCGTGGGGTTGGTTTGAAAGACGTTACACAATGGGGAATGTGCCGCCTGTTCAGAAATGATTCAACTGCGAAGGTGCAGCATGCACAGGACGATGCGTTTATCTCATAAAACACCCAGCAAAGAACGGTCGTAACTCCAAAACTCGTGGGCTTTAGCAGTAGAAAGAAAGGCTTTATGACAAGAAAGGAGTAAAGAATATCGCTCAGAAATTATTGTAGAAATGTGTCTCTTTAAAGGAGTTGACAATAATATGGGTTTGATTATTTCTGAGGGAGCGAAACTGGCCTTTATATCCAGATTCCATTCAAAATGGATAATTTTCCATTTAAAAACATATTTTTCCCTGCAGTGAGTAGGAAATGAAACTAGATGACTTTGTATCCTTAAAAAATATATTACCCAGATTATCTTTGGGGAGATTTAAAGAAAGAAACCAATCTCTTTGCAGCAGAGGAATTTCAAAGCCTGCTAATTTTACTGTGACGCTTTAAAATAAAGAGACAATTTAATTCTTCTGATGCAGCAGTGTTGTTTGGTCCTTGCTTCATCTCAGGTGCTTCTGAAAGGCACTGGAAAATAATAATCATGTTCCCTTCTAGAGGCATAAATCAGACTCTTCAGCAACGTAAGTTTAGATTACAAGCATTAAAGTTGAGGAATGATTTCGCATCTCTTGGCTTAGCTGTTTGCAATGAAGGTCTCCCTCAAGTGATGTCTTCACCACTCTGTGCTTGCGGCTTATTGCTCTTCCTTGTGTCTTCTGGGGCTCCCTTTGAGCCGGAGCACTTCTAGGAGCAAAGCGATTCTCAACTACTATATGGAGGAGAATTTCTCAGCAGGGAGCAGTAAACAAAACCCTCTCTACCTAATCTGGACCCTTTGGGTAATTAAGAATGCAAGGAGAGATCTGCCGGTTGGTATCTTCTGCTAAAAAAGGGGTCAGGTAAGGACAGGGGCAGTTTGCTGCCTCCTCTCCAGCCTGAGTCAATGTGGTGCCTCTGCTGAGGTGAGGAGGAGTTCAGCCTTCTCGCCCAGTCATTCCCTGACTCCCACAGAGAGGGCTAATCAGCAGAGAGAATAAAAATAAAGCAAGTAGAAGGCAGAAGAGTTGCAACTGTTCCCGTGAACTGCGTATTCCTTTCCGCTTCGTCACTAACAAGTGCCTGGTTTTGCAAGCTTCAGTTGTGGTTTGTATCTGCTGATGTTAAGATAGAGGTATTTCTCTCTTCCGTCCTCTCAAAGGAAATGAGACTTCACTGGTCACTTGAGGACCCGTGGGAGCCTCCTGTGCTGATTCGAGCAGTGTCCCCGCGGCAGGGATACGGACACCTCGCTTACTCCAGGCATCTCCCCAGTGCGCTGAGGGACCACCAGAGAACGTGGTGAATGTCCTCTGTAGAGGTGACATCCTCAGTTAGTTTGGAGGTTTTGGAGACCAGGGGGATTATTTGGTCAAATTGGCAATAAAATAAGTTGTAGGAAATCTGGAAGGAAGCTTTGAGTCAGGGCCATAATGACTCTATGGGAGCCTGTGATGCCAGACTGGAGACCAGTGGCCTTGGAGTCTCATATTTAATGGGTCCAGATGGATTTTTGCTTAGAGAAGCAGCTGTCTAGTGGTTCAGAGCCCTTGGATAACTCTTCAATGTTTTAATTTTCACTTGCGACACCAGAGTTTAGCTCAAGTCCCTGTTCTTCCCAGGACAGAGCAGCGATTTGCTTTAGGGCTTTCATGTCCTAATCTGGTCCTCTATTCATGGAGCTATTGGAAAAACCTTGAGGAGAAAATCATCACATCTGCTAGGTCTGCCCTGCCCAGAGTCCTTCCTTCCCATTCTTACCATTTCAGAATCGCAGCCATTTGCTCAGTGTGCCTTCTTTTACAGCTTATAACCGAGCACAATACCCTGCAGTCAGAGAATCACAGTTCAGTTCCAGCTGGAATTTTCCTCACACAAAGAATTTAATAAGTAATCCAAAGGAATGAAGAAACTCAGGGAGAGCATAGCTGAAGCGCAGATCAAGCAGGAGCTGTAAAAAAGCATTAAACTGGCAGGCTGTGTGAAGAGAAGAGAAAACTTAACTTTGGGCCTAATGCTTTATGGCCGTAGCGATCTGCTGATACCCCGAGAGCCACCTCTCACAGCCTGGGAGCGCAGACACAAGCTGTAGCTTGAGGCCCGTGTTTACATTTGTTTGCCTTTGTTTCCGGTGTCTTGCAAACAGCTCATTAGCCAAATGTTTCCCAGGGATGGGCAAAGACTTCTAGTCTGAGCCAGGATCTTGCTCACATCTACTATTACTTGCCCTTGGAGCACGGTTTGTCCCATCGTTGCCCATTAAGGGCCGTCTTTTCCAGAGGGTGGAAGAACGGTTGCTGTGAAGCCATGAGACGATGCTAGATGCCTTATCCTCCTCCAGACAGGGTTTTCTGTGAGGGGAACGGGGTCAATGCTTTCTTCACGCTCCTGGCTGCAGGTCTCTCCTCCCTAACGCTGGTACATCTCTCACTGTGTTCAACTTCCAGGGTGTTCTTTGACCTCTCCCAGCCTTCGACACCTGGAGACAGGGATGAAGGTGCTTCTCCCTGTGCAATGCCCCGAGCGGTTCCCTGGCTGAGTCCGAGGGGCTGTTCAGAGACAGTGCTTCCAGTGCACCCCTGCCCTCGCGGCACACCAGAAGCAGGTGGTTATGCTACTTCTTTTTCTGAATGGGGAGACTGGTGAGCTGGAAGAACTCTATCCAAACATCTCGGTGTGCTTAGAGGCGTCTTTGCTCCCTGCCCTGATACCCATGCTGTTAAACTAAAACTCCTCTCTCCCCGCTTCTTCTCTCACGAGTACCTCTGCTTCACTGACCTTTCAAAGGTGCCTCAGCTGAGGCACCTTCTTCCCAGTGCTGCTGCCTTCTGAACAGCTTCTTTAATGTTAAAACTCCCTGTAAGGGTAAAATCATTCTTTGAGGTTTCCCTCATCCTGGTTAACCACTATGCCAGCAGGACAATTTACATCGCCAGCATTGTTTGCACAAAATAGCAGCTACTTTGTCTTTAAAATCCATCCCAGCATTGGCCGCCTCCCAGCACTAGAGCACTTCAATGGCAATTAATAGCATCTCCAGCGTGAGGCTCAGAACATCATGGTGGGGCTAATGCTTAACATTCAAGGTTTCCTCTTCTTTTTCATGGAGAACTGACTGAACTGACTCTTCTCCTTTTGTTTTCAAGAGATCAATCCAGGTCATTCGGGTTGATACATTTGTCCAGTTCCTTTCTAAAAAAACTTGTCTTCCCCAAGGCAGCTGGAAAAGCTGAATGAAGAGAAATGTGAAAGGCTAAGCCTGCTTATACTGAGCTGACAAGTGTGATTCCACTGGGACTTTGATCTTTCCCATCCCTCTGTCTGAATTCACTAGGGATGGGATTCGTCTCAGGGACTGAATTTATCTACCACATGTCTCCAAGTGAGTTGTCCAGGCTCCCTGGTGGTCACTGAATTCAGGCAATGGATGACAGAACACGATCCATCTGTCTAGATGTAGGTGTCACGTTTAGACAGAGATGAAGTGCACTCCTCTGTGTGTCTGACACTCAGTCAGATAATTCCCCATCCCCAAATCTGGATGGGAAGAGTTGAACCTTCATGTATCCACTTTTGTATTTCCGTTTAGAAACCTGTTGGGGCAGAACAGATGGGTTCAGCCCCAAAGAGGACACGCAAACGTGTTGATCCCATGTGAGAGTCAGGAGGCACATCTGGTGCCTCAGCTAACTCCCCAGCCAAAGGAACCCTAGGGTTTGTTTGAGCTGCTCAAACAGTGCCATTTGAGATGGAGATGTCTGCACCAGGCTGTCAGTCGTGACTCCAGACCTAGGGTTGACCTACGTGTTTGTTGGAAGTCAGGAGTGACCCAGGCCGTTGCCAATGGTGTGATGCCCAGGTTCGGCAGTACAGCCATCCCCCAGCTCACATGTATATATCTGCATTTAAGGGTTTCCATCTTGAACTACAACACCCCCGAAACGCCCTTTGTGTGGCCTGATGCCGCCAAGCTGTGCTCTGGGTCAGGGGCGTGGAGGTGGTGCTGCACGACAAGTGATGCATAACAGCAGGCAGCCTTGATGCCTTCCCAGTAGATACCCAGTTAGCCACCGTTTATTAGTCAGTAATTTTCCTGCGGTGTCGGGGTTCCTGGCTGTTGTTGGGTCACTGAGGCAGGAGGAGTAGTTTCCATCATGCTCAGCAAAACTTACTTCAGGCCACTTTAGCTTTGTATCACAGAGCAAAACTGTGGCCACCAGGCATGTCTCGGCACAGCTTTGTTAAAGACGGCGAGGAGCGAGGGTGCAAAACAGCCGCTGGTGAGAGTCCCTCTCACCAGGACCTGGTGCTCCACGCCAGACCCCAGCTCCACTGCAGAACTCCTCTGGGTGCATAAGCTGGGGAGGTGACCTGGGTTCTGGCCCCAGCCAAGGCCACGTGAGTGCCAGCATCTTGGCATCTGCCTCCCTGTGAAGAGAACGTGGTGGGAAGCAGGGACACCCTCCTGATGTTGGTGGGCTGCAAGTTTTGCTAGAGAAGGTGGCAGTCAGAGGGGGTTTAGTTAGTGCAGAGTGGGGGAGAGGGGAGTGAAGGCTGTTTTCCTGCCGTGGGTTATGTCGCTGCTGTCTGGTAAATTAGTGGCACATGGAAAGAAATTACTTTGAGAACTTGAGGATATTTGTGTTGTTTGGGTTTTTTTTCCCCACCTGTTCTTTCTACATCACACCTTTGCTCTGATGGGGTTTGGAGCTTTTTCGTTGTTTGCTTATTTTTTTGGTGTTATGGTTTGTTCTCTGAAAATATTGATTCATCGTCAAAAATTCAACAGCTTTTTGGTCCTCAAACTCCATTTTCAGCCAAGAAATGACTTTTAATTCTCAGTAGAAACCTTTCTTTGGATACAACTTATATTTTGTGAACTTCTTTTAGCATAAAAAGCCCCATTTGTATACAAAAAAATAATTTTGATGGATAATCTTTGACCCGTCTCATTGGGACCATCAACCTTATAGTGCCTAACCTCCTCCTTTGGCTACTTTTCTCCTTTGGGATCTTTGGAAATAACCATTTTTCTTACAGCTTAATTGAAAGCCTGGTGGAAGCACAGTCCTAGCAGACACATCCGTTCTTATGTTTGCCAGACACTGAAATATAAATCTTTTTCTATGTCTTTTCTAAAGCTTTTAGCAATGTCCTGTTCGGAAAAGCTGTTAATTCTGAGCTTCCTCCTTGCGTATCTCCCAGAGCGGAATGTAACACTATTCCCACCTTACAGATAAGAAACTGAGAACTGCGGAAATGAAGCTAAAGCCGATGGTAGGCAGGGGTCACCTCCAGGCCCTGGACCCTGCCTTGCCCCATCTCACGCCGTCCCTGGCAGTGTGGCACTGTCCGCCGCTGGGAAGCTGCCGGCTGTGGTGTTAGACCCATCAGCTCACTGGTGACAGGCCAGAGGGGGGATGCTGCTTCAGCAGGGGACCAAAGATTGTTTCAGTAACACACAGTCAGGAAAAGAGGGAAGAATTCAGAGAGTGTGGCCACTTCATGGAAGGACTTTGGAAGTGAGGACCCACCGCAGCTCTTCTCCCTCCGCGCTGGCTGCCTGGCCTGTGCCCACAGACGGGGTGCAGCGCACCCTCCAGACAGTTAAAATGCAGCGGTGCAGGCGGCTTCCCCCCAGTGCCACTCCCTCAAAGAGCCTTTGAAGTGGAGTTACACGGTTTATCTTGTTTCCTCTTCTGGAAGTGGAAGTGAGGCAGAGGGGAAGCCTCTTGTCTGGTTGGCAGGAGGCTGCTTTACTGTGGCACAGTTCACTCCCATTGTCCGAGGAAAGGCTGGAAGGGAAGTTGTTGGTCTAATAAAGGATATTAGCTTTCCCCAGGAGCCTTCCTTTGAAAAGAGAATGACATCCCACACAGCCTGAAGGTGAACTTCAACCTCCAGTCAGTATTCCCTTCTCCTGAGAACTTTTTCTCTGCTTGAATTAACAAAGTGGTAGCTTGAGGGTACCAAATGCTGCTATGCTGCTCCCTGGGTGCCTGCCATCATCCCTGAGTGAGCAACAAATTACAGACTTTCCCCAAAACCCCTCTGCTTCCACTGGACTAGTAAGCTTGGCCTGTGAAGCCCAACTCCTGAGCATGATGCTCAGAAACGTGGGCTGGGCATTAGGTCCAAAAATGGTCTCAGTCGATATATTTTAGGTGTTTTTTCCTTTCGGATCGTTTTTCCCATGGAACAAGCACAGATTGTCTGGCTGCCCAGGTTACAGCTGCCGGCATGGGTAGACACAGCTGGGGACACCACCGCGTGGCTCTTGGGGCGTCGCCCTGCTCCCCAGCAGCACCATCCTGCTCCGCGGTCAAGTCCAGGTGGCAGACTCTGTGCCAGCACTGTGCGGGGTGTCTGCCAGGCCCAGCGTGAGCAGGAGATGGGCACAGGGGACATGTCGCGCCCGTGGCTGCTCCCAGGATCCCACCCTGTAAGCACTGTCCATGTACCCTTGGCCTCAAGCAGCCAGGACCGCTGCAAGCTCTGCTCTTCCGGGTGCAGGCCGTGCTGCCATGTATCGAGAAGAAAAATACCACCTCACAAAAGGGCGTTTTCTGCCAGATCCTCCTATTCCCTCCAGCTACAGGGAAAACGTCACGTGATAAATGGTAATCAGGCTGTGTAATACACTGCTGAGAGATGCTGGGATCCTGCAGGGATGAGGAAAGGGTAGAGCCTTTGTAGAGCAGCGAGTGCTGCTTCTAGGCATGTGCTGGAAGGGGTTGCTAGACCATCTTCCAGGTTTAATCTCTTTCAGGGAGTGTGCAGATGGACCTTCCAGTTGAAAGCTGCTGAGAATCAGGAGGTCCGGACCTACTGTCCGGATCACTGTCTCCTTAATGCACTTAGGTCTTCTTCTTCCAACAGCAGCTCAGTTCCTTTAGTCTGATATTCAAGAGCTCCTAAACCCACACCCGTGTTACCAATCCTAGAGTTCCCCCAGCTCTGTCTGTCACTGCCTCCACCAGCTGCACCTTGCACGAAGTGGGAGGACTGAGCTGGCCTCTTGCCCATGATGTCTCTTCCTTCATTTCCTGGCCTTGCCTCAGTAGCATTTGGGGAATCTCTTTGGGAAATCTGGGCTGAAGCTGGAAAATGGTGTTAAAAAAGGTCAGATGAGTTGCCTTCTCCAGGCTCATTTTCTCGGTTTCTTGGTCTGGGAGGCACTGCAGATCACACGGACAGATCAGGATGAGATAAAGAGCATCCTGGCCTCCGTTTGAATGCACTGGCCAGTTCCCCATCTCCCATAGAGAGACACAGTTCCAAAGAGTTTTCTCATCATGCCTGTTCTTTGCATACTAGAAGTTATTTGAATGGACAAAGTTAATTTTGATTTGGACAGCTCCATCATGCAGGGGAGGTTAAGATCAGAACAACTGAGGATTTTATTTTGCCTGTCTACCATGAGCACTATTATCCTTTTGTAAAGGAGCTGAGTTTAATCACATCTGTCAGACCTGCCAGGTAAAATGTGTCCCAATATCCCATTACATTTTCAATTTACACATATTACCTGTCCCTGGGAAAGTTCCCCGCACTTCTGCCCATTGAATTAAATGGCTATTATGAAAACAGAGCAGGACGTTTTAGTGATCTGGATGTTTGATTTTACCCTGGGAGGCAATTAGTGCTAATAAGTCCTGTTGCCAGCGTCTGTCTGATTTGTCTCAAAAGTAGAGCAGATAAAATGCCTCAAGTGGAGAAGTGGGATGAAAGTTTCACAAGCCCATTCCCTTTACACCAAAACCACCATCACTGGAGAAGAGAAGGGTTGTGTCTGTGTAGAGATCAGAGGTGAGTTAGACTGTAGAATGTGTCCACTGCTCCTCCCGAGTGAAGCAGCATCCAAAATCAATGCTGGTTTTGTCTGTGTCTTGAACACAAGCAAATGCCATCCAACACATGCTTGGGAGCTAATGATGTTAGTGAGATAAATAATTAAAGCAGAAGGAAAAGGGCAGGCATTTACAGGGGCAACAAAAGTAGAGGAAACACATTATAGGCCAGATTTGAAAGGAGATGAAGACTTGATCCCTGTAATCTGTATTGATCAGGGCTTTTCCAATACCTCCTCACTAGCAGAGGAGGGGGAGCATCGTTAATCTCACCACAGCTCTGCCCAAGGACTCAGTCACGTTCGTGCTCTTCCTAGGCACAATATTCATATGCAGGAAGACACACAACTTGCTAAAACATTTACAGTCCAAGTCTGTGTTTCGGAGGCAGGATCACAAGCCCTTTGATTTCAGGCATTCGGATTTAGCAACTGAGGCCTTCTGAGCCTGAAGCTTGGCAAAAAGGTACGATAAGCCAACATGAAAAGAGCACCTACAGGAGCTGCCACGGAGGCTCTTGCCATGGGAATACAGGGATGAAGTAGGAGGCTGGAGGTGAGCAGAGTGAGGGAGGTGAAATGGAGGAGCTGGAGCTGGACTGAGTTCGTGGTGCTTGAATAAAGAGTCTCGTGTACAGTGCTCACCGTGCTGAAGCTGCTCCCCCAGAACTGGCTCCCGAGCTCCTGAGAAGGTGATGTGGGGCAGAGGGACTGAGATTAGAGAATCCTCCTCTGCCAGCTTCAAGCTGGCCAGGTGTTACTTCCAGGAGAAACTACAACCTTATGAGGCGTCTGATCTCTGTGAGCAGCTCGGGAAAGGTTCTGCACAGAAACAGTCCTGGCCATTGCACTGTGCTTAACAGGTGAAAATAGTCCCGCATTTTTAATTACTAAGGACATCTGTTCCAGTGGCTTATTCCTCACCTGCAGTTTTTATAATCTTTGCAGCATCTAAATGCAATAGCACGCCAGGGACATGAGCAATAAAGACTTATTTTCATGCAGATATGGCTAGCAAGAAGAGCAGCAATCAGGAGGAAGAAAAATAGAAGGAAAAGGTGAATATGTATCAGTGCAGTATTGCTCAAAGCTCTCTGCAGGATCTTGATTGGTGTTTAGTGTTAGAGAGAGTAGGAAATGAAAGGTAGAACGTGGATGTGTCTGTCATTTGTACCCAGTTACACCAGTGCAGGAGCTGGAGCGCAGAGCTGGGCAGTGCTGTGTCCAGAGCAGCTCGTGTACCGTTTCAGATCAGGTCTGCTGACACGGCACTGGAGAAGCTGTGGGTGGCGTCAGGGTAAGGGCATTTTCTGAAGACTGTTTCTGAGTGTGTATATTGTTTTTTGTAAAGACTCCTTTAGGAAGCGTGTCCTGAGCTGAATTTTTCATGTGCTCTGAAATCCCCAAGATTTTGCTTTGGGAGTGTTATAAATGAGGTGAGCTTTACTCTTAGCAGGGGGAAGTTCAGGGGTGACGGAAGCAGCTGAGA
The DNA here is from genome assembly GCF_000710305.1 of Buceros rhinoceros silvestris. Taxonomy (NCBI): domain Eukaryota; kingdom Metazoa; phylum Chordata; class Aves; order Bucerotiformes; family Bucerotidae; genus Buceros; species Buceros rhinoceros. The sequence goes on from NW_010415675.1 coordinate 58,421, forward strand.
TGGCAGTATGGTGACACTGCTCTGCCTCTCGCAGAGCAATAACCCTGAATACAGCCCGGGTAAAATCCGTCCAGTCTGGATGGATACTGGGGGGAGTGGAGCCACGTCTTCTTGCCTACAAACCCCACCTACTCGCCTTGTCTCACACAAGGTTCCTGGCCCCTGTGAAGTCTTTTCAATGTCTTGCAGGTTGCTGCAAAAAGCAGTTTATAGATTCAGCTATTCTGGTGTTGCAGATAAATATTAAAGGCAGCACAGATAGAATTTCCATACGCCTTAATGCAAGTCATCTTCCTCCTTCCCTCTTTCAGTGAATTCTCCTGGAAGCAAGAGAAAGCAAAGGAATGATAACAAATGAGGAGCCTTGGAGAAAGCCTGCAGCTTCCTCCAGTCTCTGCTCCAGTTACCTACCTAAGGCATGTGGGGAGTGTGTGCTTCTCATTTCTCACCTTGCACACACCGGTTCACTTCCATCCAGGACAGCAGCAACTGGGCTGCTCTTGGCCAAGCCTCAGGCACTGCTGCTTTCCCATGGCCCAGCTCACCGGGGCTTGCTAGAAGTAGAGATACGTAGGGAACCATCCAAATCCAGTGTAGCTGCCAGAAAAGCAGGAGGGAGGAGGCCTCCAGGCAAGGCTGCAGATGGCCAGAGCAGGACTGCTGCTTTCTGACCTCAGGTGTCTGCAACCCTGGTATCTGCCTTCCAGTTCTGTAAAAGCACTGGCCTTGGGACATGAAGAATTTCACTGTAAATGCAGCTGAATTTTCTCACAGAAATACGTATTTCCCATCCCCCCAAACGTGCCATGCCCCAGGGTACTTTGTGACACGTACTCACCACTGCCCTGTCAAGCATTCACGAGTATTGCCAGGTTGGTTGTTAATCCTGAGGTTTTGCTCACAGAATTTCTACGAGATCTCCATGTGTATGCTTAGAATTTATTTATTTATTGCCTTCTGCTCTGAGTATTGGCAAAGCGGTTCCTTTGAAGGCTCTATAGATTTTCTCCTGTGCTCTGGTTTTTGTCAGTACTGAACTTGAAGGCATTGGGGGGGAGGGAGCGAGTGAGTGGTTTATCAGACTTCTAAAAAGAAATTGCTGGAGATATGTATGTGTTAATAAATTAGTAGTGAAAGACAGACATCTCCATAGATTTTCAGCTCTAGCTGAGTAAAATCAGGTACAAATAAAGGCAGCATAAGAAAAGCAAGTGGGAGAGTAGGTACAGAGAGAAGATGGAGTGTCTTGTTCTCTCCAGCCCTTGCTTGTCTGCCTCAGACTTCCAGGAAAACTGATCTCTGGGTTTATTCAGCCACTGCCTTCTAAGGAAGGTTAGCATGTCTTTGAGCGGACTTTCCTGCGGGCTGCTTTCAGTGCTCAGGCTGTGTTCTGCAGGGCAGTTTCAGGCAGCGCTGTCCGAGACTCAGAGCAGACACTTGGGGGTGAACCAACACCTTGGGTCTGTGACTGCTCTGTCATTGCAAACACGTTGGAGAGCTGGGTACCTGAAAGCAAAGCCCAGTCTAGTCTGTGCTGGACTAAGGAAACAACAGTTGGCTCTGTTGCAGCTGAGCATGGTCTCTGGTGTAATCAGGGAGGGTGACAAGGGCCCGCAGGGAAGTACATGAGTGTTTTGCCTTCGCTTTGCGGGGCTGGGCTGCCCCGGGTGCGTTTTTCCCCAGTCTCTTCACTTGTGTGTACTGGCTGCTCCTGTCTTGTGTCAAGCATAAGTTACTTGTCTTGGCTTTACAGGCCTGTGAGACCTACTGGGGGATCTGTACCATCATCTCTCATTCCCTTCCGACAACTTCAGTGCCCTCTGGAGACCTTTCCTCAGTGCCCCATCACCCATCCGCTAGGCTTTGAGCCAACGGCTTGTGCGCCGCCTCCCACGCTGCTCCTTACACTGTAGGAACTCTGGGCTGGGAAAGGAGCTCTGTGCACAACCTCAGAGGCTTCCAAGCCTTCCCAAAACCTTCCTGTCCTGCGATCCTTTTCCTGGCATCTGAGGAATGCCTTGACAGCCATTACAAATGAGCAGAGAGCATCGCTGCCATGCAGATGGGCTCTGCCGCACTGCTCTCCCTCGCCGTCGAGCTGTTGGCCTCAGTGTGAAGCTTTTCCGTCTTTTCATCCTTCTCCCGTGTTTTGTACCACACCTGGCACAGCTGGGTCATAGACTCACAGGCCTTGATCATATAAATAACTAGCAACTATAATAACTAGAGCTACAAGCTACAAGCTGTTTTTCCTGGCTCTCTGGAAGCTCAGAGTCCCACTGGTTTGGGCCTCATTCTTTTTGAGCACAGACTGTCTGCAGTGTGCTGGTCCGGCACCGCTCAGGTATTGATCACGAGTCTCTTCTCTATTGAATTTCTCTCCAGGCAAACGAATGAATTAGATTCTCTATCAAAATAGTGGAGCCCAGCAGCAAATAGTGTGTATCTGGGAAAGATCTTTCTCTCTTGTTTTGTTGCGAGCAAACAAAACTGTGGATCTTTTGTGCTTATTTAAAAACCAGAAGTCCTGGATTAGTTTTAGTGGCCTGTGTTTTCATCTTGTATTTGTATTCCCTTCACTGAGGCTCCTGAAACTCATGTCCATCAGTCAGAGGATGAAGTCACAGTCTCCCGGAGTGGTTGTTTTACCATGCCCGAAGCTGGAGGTCATCTTCAAACCCAAAGCTCCGAGACAGTTACTGTTTTCACACCAGGGGTTGGCTCTTGCACTGGAGTCTGGAAGTTTCCCAACTTGGGAAACTGAGGCACAGTGGGATGAAGGGGGATGCATGGATGCCCCAGCATGACCTGCATCGCACACATGGGACGTTTTTTTGCACAGTGGTCAAAGGAGTCTGGGCCAGTTTTGTTCCAGGACAATAATGTAGAAATGGCCACCTGATAGGGGCCATGGAGGGGAACTGTCCTTGGGATGTGCAGCTCCATCCCCACACGACACTGACTTTCAAGATGAACTTGGGCAAAAAGCAGCAGCTATGAAGGAAGGAAAAACAATTGGTGAACCCATCTGGCAAGTCCCTCTCTTTGCTCACGGGGGCACCGGAGAAGGGGCAGGTTCACCCACCAGCACACGTGCAGAGCTCCCCACAGGGACCGCAGCTGGCTGCCACCACATCCTGAGAGACTCTCGGGCAGGAGATTTTGGAGCAACTTTTTTCAGTTCCAACATTTCCTCCAGCAAAAGAAAAGGTACCCCTGAACCACAGTGCTCTCTTCCCACCATCTGGAAAGGGAACTGAAATGGCTGCAGCAGCAACAGCCTCCCAGTTCTACTGATCGATGCGAGACTAAAGTCTAGCTGGTCTGGAAGGGAAACTTCAGTCCCAACACCAGTGTAATGAAGGACAGGAGATCCTGTCACCCCTCGCCAGCCTCATGCTGGAACGCTCACAGTCAGTGACTCCCTTGAACATGCCCATGGCTGGTCTTTCATCACAGTGACGTTCCTTCTTCCTCCACTAGTGAAGACCTTTCAAGAGAAAGCAGAATTGGCTGTGCAGGTGCCCTCTGTTGAAAATATTCCCACTGAAATCTGGAACGAAAAAATTCCCTTTCTCACCCAGGCAAAGGAGTAGATTTCAAACAACTAAAACTGAACCTCTGCAGTTTGATCTTTCACTGCTCCTTTTCCATTGTCAGTTGTCAAAAATTCTTTGCTCTTCAGTGAAATGTCAAAAAACCCCTTTTCCTAAATAGCTAAATCGCATAAAATGACATTTGGAAGACGTGGGCTTTGGTGGTACCCCTGTGGATTCTCATCGACCATTCAGCGAGTTCCTTCTCAGTGTGGATTAAGCTGCCAAACTCCCTCAAGGGCAGCAGGCTCTTCCACTGCCTTTTTGGATTTTATAAGCAGCCTGGAAAACACTTTCATTTTCCCAAAAGAAAAGATGCACCAACATGCCAAGCCAGTAAAGCATCTTCTTCTGTTCCAGGCAGGGTGGAAGCAAATTCCTCTGGGTTATTTACTGCTTAGGGGTATGGGTAATAAAAGCCTCCTGCAGCTAAACCAAAGCGGGAACTTTGCAGAACACAAGAGTGACTTAGAGGCTTTGCAGGGGTGAGCACAGCTGTCCCTGGAAGATCTGCACAAACCTGTATTTCCTTTAGCAAGTTATAAACTAGGAAAAAAGCAGCCAAAAAAGCAGGGAGTGGTTGTGGTGGCAGCAGGGGGACGGGCAGTCCTTGAGCTGCAGGTGGGAGAGGCCGAGGTGGAGGGTCACATCGGGGAGCGGAGCTGGGAGCTGCCTCCCGGAGTGGCTGAGCTCCCGGAGTGACTCCTGGACTGGCTGAGCTCCGCAGCCGCCTCGGGATGAAGCGTCACCCACCAAGAGTGTTTCAGGACCAGCAGAAGAAGCCCCCCAACCCTGGCAAGCTGAGCTGGCAGACCTCTGAAAGAGAAGTGCTCTGTAAGGGCTTAGGATGAATCCGAATACAGCTGCATTTCTGTCTGCTGACAGCTCATTATTGCAGAGCTCTGCAGCCACGGCTCTGCCATGGCAGTGACGTTGTTTAATGAATCTCCATTTGTTTTCTTCTCGTTAATATTTAAAGTATCTTCTATTCTCTGTATGGCTTTTTGCTGTCACAGGGGGCTGCGCTCTCAGAGATCAGGCTGAATTCCCCCTTCTTGGAGAGGAGCAGTAACAGCCCGTGTGGCAGCTTGGGCTGACTGAAAAGGGAAAAAAGGAAACAAAAGGCGTTGTTTTGGAAGACCTCATTGTCTTGAGCAAAATGCCTCCACCACAAAAGGCTCCAGGCAAAATGGGCAAGGGACTAGCCTCAGGCTGTGGCTGTGTGTCTTGTTCCTGCCACGGTAAATTGAGCAGAAACTTGGAAGCCTTGGGAATGCTGTCACGGAGGCTGTCATTCCCCCCGTCTGTCAGCTGCCCCTTCAGGATACGTGCGCACATGCACAGGGGCTGGAGACGGGAATCTGCAGTTGCTAAGAGGGCTTGGGAAATGTCCCACCTGCCCCTTGCCCGCCCCACAGAGAGCAGAGACTCTTGTTCTCCGGACAATAGTGCTTGACGGATTCCTCCGGAAAGGCCGCGTCTCCGTAGCAGTGCTCTTTGGAAATGGCAGATGTGCTTTGTGAAGATGAGGTCTCCCACGCAATGCTCTTTGGAGGGGAGAAGCCCTGGCCTTCCCTGGAACAAAGCAGTTCAGAGCATGAGAAAGGGACGGCAACGCTCTCCCTGGGCACTGAGAAAACACGGTTGTGGCCCTGAGGCCCCCAAGTCTTCCCTCTCCACCCTCCGTCCTGCATCCAGCAGGGCTTGTGGAAGACACTGAGGAGGCCAGTTCTGTCCTGGAGGTAGTAAAAGAACCTCATGCGGTAGGAAACACATCGGTACCTGGGTGACCTGAGGAAGCAGAGGACAGCTCGCAGGGCATGGGCTGTCCTCAAAGATGCTGTTGTGCTTGTCCCGCTGCCGACATTCCCACCTCTCCTTCTCCCACACAGGCAAATGCTGCTTCCCACAGGAACATACACTCCCAGGGAAAAGGTTTGGAATTGCTGATGCTCCCCAAGGCCATGTCGTGCAAGAGACTTGTACTCGTACTCGTTCACGTGGAGCCGGTGCTGTAGGCACCTCCCTGCGAGATGAAGCTCTCCTCTCCCGTGTGGATGTGGACGGTGGGACCACTCCACAGGGCTGCTCCACGCAATGTGGGTGGTGGGGGTGGACCAGGCTCATAGCTTCTAGCAGGCTGATGGAGAGCAAGTGTTGAACTTCTTTCCCTTCTTCAGTAGCACTGAAATTCCTGGGAAAGTTCTTTCTGCAGAGCCACAGATATTTTGAAATGAAGGATTTGGTCATCTCTTCTGGCAGCTCTCTCGAAAGGACACCTGCGACATCATGTTTCTCAGTGACCCGCCTCTGAATGATTGTCATCCTTTCTTATCTGTGCTTTGCTTTGCCCTAGAACAAAATTCAGGTGGAATTGGTGCTGCATGGGAATGGTCCTGAAAGAACCTTTAAATAATTTTCTTGTTTTGAAAGAATCAAGAAATGGAAGAAAGAATCAAAAATCTCTGTTTTTTAATCACTATCTGAGGAAGGAAAAACTGGAACCAGTTAAAACATGGGGTCTTCAAGATGTTTATTTCTATTTGACCTTTAAAAAACATTTGTAGTGTAAACTAAGTTACATTTCTAAGCTCAAAGTTATTCCAAACAAAAAATACTAGTTTTGTTGAAGGTGACAAAATAGGCTTTCAAAAGTTTTTCAACATTTTTTTTCCCCTCCAGCAGGAGATTCATCAAACTGATCCTTTCTCACAGGTATTCGTGGCTTCAATAAATTGTCATTGTCTGGGGAAGAGGCATTTTACTAGTGAGAAAGCCAGGCCAGGAGCTCAGGCACAACCACGCGTGGCTGGTGTGTGGGACGGGATCAGAGAAAGGGCAGGAGACCGCAGGGTGCAGGAGTGCAGCCTCTGCCGCGAATCCTCCATCAGGCTGGGCAGGGAGCACTGGGTTCACGCCACTTCGATCGTTGCCTCGTGTCACTAGGTCACTAAATGCTCCTCATGGTATGGTCATCCCCATCCATCTGCCTGCTCTGACACAGAGACCTGAGGGCACTGATGTGTCTGTCGGTGCCATTTGCACTTTCCCTTCTCGCTCCCCCCGGCTCCGTCTGTGGACACTAATGCGTGGCTGACACACTTCCTCCTACATTTCTGTGACTGCAGCTTTATCGATTAATCAGAAAATGAGGTTTTTTATAAAATGTGCATGAGTAGAATCCCGATCCATACCCTGGACCAGTTCCCATCTCTCTCTCTACCAGTCTGCCCTGTTGTCTTTGCTGGAGAGCCCCCGCATCTCCCTGTTCTGCTTTGGAGGCCTTCGGGGGCCTTTCAGACCGTGAATGTGGAGCGTGGGCCCCAAGGACCCAGCGTTCCAGGGTGAGGAGGGTACCACCAGCGTAAGAGTTGACATGCCTGCTTTGAATTTTCTAAATTTGGAAGGATTTCTGTTTTGTCTGAATCATCTCTTGAATCAGCCTTTTACCCCTCTCTGGTCCTTGTCTCTCCAGCTCTCCTCTGCACTGGCTGGTTACAGAACCTCTCCATGTGTCTGTATTTCGGCACATGAAAGAAATTTATTTTCCTTCTCTTCTTTTTCTTCTAACTCATCCCCAGTTTCCTGACCACTCCCAGCTGTTTGCCGGAGGGAGATCTCGTGCTGCTGATCCGTGTTTGGAAGTTGGTCTCCAAGCAGGGCACGGGTTTTGGTGCACCAGACGCAGGACAGGGAGCTCATGGCATGAGGCAGCTGTGTTGTATCCGACCTCCCCTCTCACAGCGGAGCTGTGGGCAGAAATCGTGCTCTTAAACACAGGACCCGGCTGGCTAAGGCAGGAGAGGCAGCTCCAGGGTGCAGGGCAGCAAAGCACGAGCAGGCAGAACAGGCAGGAGTGGAGAGGAGGGGGGACGAGGTGAGGCAGTGATTTATTTCATGGGCTGCAATGAAGGAGCTTTGGGTACAGGCCTGGAAAACCTGTCTCAAGGCTGACAAATGGGATGACAGCCCTTTCAGGCGTTTGCTTTATTGCTGCTATTAGTTATTTTAGAAAAGGCACTGTAATCTGCCGTTCCGCTCATGCATTATTCAACGCACTTGTTCGTTGCCCATCCCATCCACATGTATTCGCAGCCCCAAACACACGTGTATAGGTGCACACACAAATAAATGGACCTCTAGAATGATTTCAGGAGCAGGCTGGGAGCCAACAGGTCCCAGGGCTGTGGTCTAGCCCTTCATTTCCAGTGTACTTTGCCTGCGTTTGGTAGTTTAGCAGGTCCGTTTTGCATGGAAGCTGAGGTGCAGAGATCACTTCTGATGTTGTCACAGTTGTGGACGAGGGGACCAGTTGTGGATGCACACAGACAGTTGTGGACCAAAGCAGAGCAATAAACTGGCTGACGTAGGATGCTGTCCCCAGGAGTGGGCAGCAACAGACAATTGGGAGTGAAGGTGCTCAACCTACACCTTACAAACCACCCCTGATCAGCAGAATGTCATGCCTGACCTGTGAGCTGTTTCCTCTCAGCCTCTTTCCGGGGCTGTTGAGCTGCGTCATTCTCTGTCCTGCGGTGCAGCAAAAACTGCTCCCATCAGGTGGTGGGAGATTCCACTTCAGGTGTGGGATAGACATGGATCTCAGGTCACACGCAGGAAAGCTGTGAGGAGGAAATGGTTGGGAGAGGAGCACAAGGGCCTTGACATGGAGGAGATCAGCCTGGTGAGAAGTTATGGTCTCTCCACGTCCTTAGGAGTGGCTGCTGTGGTGTTGCTTAGGAGCCAGGTTGTGTTTCAGCAGTGCCTTCGATGGGCAGGCAGCATGCAAGGGACGTATGACCAAGGCCCCTGTCCTCCATCCTACTGGGCATTGTCCCACGCTGTCCCTCGGTGACCAGAGCCCTTTCCCAAAACCGAACAGAGGGAAAGTGGCCAGTGGTATCACGCAAAGCCCTCCCCTCCTCCTCCCGGCAAGGTGGTGTATGACTGATGTTCTGGGGTTCCTGCCAGCAAGGATGGGGCTCCCAGGGGAAAACTGGTTCTTGTTCACCGTGTGATTCCAGAGTGTTGTTTCTGCTACAAGCAAAAGCAAGTCTATTGGAGATGGGCTGACAGCGCTGACAGCTGAGCTGAAGAGCAAGAGCAAGAGTGAACAACTTCAGAAACGGGCACTGCTGGAGAAATAATCAGAGCTGAGGATAAAAGCTTGGAAATACCTTAGAGGCAAGGAAAGATGAAGTAAAGTCATATTCAGTGTTACAAAGCGGGGTCTTTCTGTACCGACACAGCACGCTGCCAGGAAGTCACCAGGGAGGAAGCATGTTCTGTGAATGCAGCAGCAGGACGGGCTCTGAGAGGCCAGTGCCGGGGCCATGCTCCTGTCCTGAGCACAGGAGCTGGCTACGTGATGCGTCTTCATTAGCCAGACGATGTCACACCATCTGCAGGCATCCAGCGGAGCAGCCGTGGAGAACTGTGCAGGCAGAGCTGGCCAGAACCAGTCCCAGAACAAAGCCAAGCGCCTGAAAGCAGTGCAGGCACTGGGAGATCCTTGATCGCCATATGGCTGAAGGAATAAATTGGACCTCAGAAAATACCCCGAGGAGCACGACAGACCTCTGCCAACATTAAAGCTCCCCAAGTATGTGGCAGACCGCTGGCAGACTGTCACTCGCTCTCTGTGAATAGGGGATGCCAACAAAAAGGCAGGTGACAGGTAGGCAGGAGCCTTGGTTCGGCTTTAAAGCACTTAACAGTGCTTAGTAGTTTCCTGCTCAGTCAGACACGGAAAGTTGAACTACAAAGTTACGTGGAAAGGCTTTGATGACTGCTGCACTCCACCAAAAGCAAGACGTTTCAGAGACCTGTTCTGGGACAACTCTCAGCAGACTTTGTTCCTTACTTTCTATCTGTCCTTGCCCACAATTACAAGTTTCCCATTCAAGCTGGAAATCATTAGTGCTGGTGATTTAAAGGAGACCTTGTCATCGTGATCCCTTCCAGTAGGTGAGAAATGACTCGGGTAGCATTTGCAGAAAGGGAGAAGAATCCATCAGAGGAACTTTGTCTCATTTTCCTTTTCATTTGCTTTCAGGAGCCCGGCTGTGCTTGGCAGAGAGACGCATGCGAGGGGAGGGGGCTGTGGAGCCCGTGGCAGCCTGGCTGACTAATCGTCCTTCTTTGTAACTCAGTGGCTCGTGCCAGCTCCCTGTGGTGAGAAAGAGCCGGGTGCTGGTGAGCCAGCCCCGGCTGCATAGATCATGTTTGCAGCTCACCACAGGCTGCTGCAACCTGTTCTCCATCCTAGCAAGTGACGGAGGCTTTGGAGAAAAGCTGACTGCTTTCCCCAACCACAGTGCCCACAAGTGCCAAACCAGACCCACTTCCACCCACGTTAGGCCTTTTGCAACCTCTTGGCTGAGCCCCGGGCACCAGGTTGAGGGGCACCCTCTGGCCAACACCTTGCGGAGCGTTCTGGTAGGAGTTAGTTAGGGTTAGTTCGGTTCTGTTAGGAGCGTTGTTCCCTACTGCAGAGCGTTAGTCACCTCTCCAAAACGTTTAGTCTTTGGACATGCCGGTCCTCCCCTCTAGCCACTGAATCCCATCAGTGGCCTTCCACAAAGAACTGGAGGGTGAGATATTTGGTCTTGACCTCATTATGGATCTTCACTGGGGAGACATAAGTCATGAGCTGAAACCACATCTCTGCGTAATGCTGAGTGAGTGAGGCTGTTGCTGAAGGATAAGGGGTGTTTTATAGCTGACAGGGGCTGTTGCTGTCTCCGCGGAAGTGATGAAGCAGCTTGCAGATGACAGGTTTCAGCTGGTGAGCACGAAGACAGTGCCGTGGGGGCTTTTCCCTGTAGGGCCCAACAATTTCAAGGCTTCATCTGCTTTGTTGCTTGCTGCTGTGCTCTCGCCTTATCCTGACCCTCTGTGCAGAATGATGGGCCACAGCCTGAGTCCTTTTGTATGGTGTTTGTCTTCAGATAGTCACCAGAGGAGCCAGGCAGCCTACCAAGGGCTACAAGACTCTCTCCCAGTTCAATCCCACCTTCCAGCCCCAAAGCTTTCCTCTTTCTTGCTTTCTCCTGGGTTTCTGTAATGTCCTGGAGTAAGCACAAATATGCAGCTACTCCCAGTCCATTTTGTATTCCACTGGTATTTTGGGACATGTAAATTATCTGTCTCCAGAATCTCCCCTGAGTCTGAAGTTGAGAAGTGCATAAACTGGAGCATGCCAGAGAAAACCAGGAGTGTCACGTACCATCTATCAGAAAACTCAGTGCTGCCGCTCCAGCCTGAGCAGGGCTGTGAGCATCCGGCAGCATCACCCCCAGAAGGAACAGGCAAAGGGATCCTTTGCTTCCTGACACCTCCTGGCACCAAAAATGTTTCCTTCTTCTCTCTTTGTCAAGAGGTGCCAGCAACTGCCATAACCTCTTCTGTCCAGAAGAGCTTGTAATCGACGCCCACAAAGGGGAGAAGGAACAGGAAGGGTGATACAACATTCCCAAGATTATGGAGTGCCATCCGACCTGTTGCTTGTCAACAAGAAACAAATAAGTACCACTAACTAGGAATTATTTTCTAAAAGGCTCTCCAGAGATCAAGAAGCTCTTCAGCTCCATTCTGCTGTGCTCTCCTGACAGCTGTGCCTCAGTTTCCCCGTTCATTAACTGGGTAAGGAGGGTTGAATGAAGGTGGGTGCTATGAGGGTAATTAGTTCAGCTTCCAGGAGTGATCTGAACATCAACCTCACCGCATGAATTATTTAACCAGGGTAATGTTTCCAGCACAATGAGAAAAATGACCTGTAAATACCGTGGTGGCTCCTGGGCTACTCAGTTCTGCTCAGCTGCCTTTGCAGAGTCTTTTCGTTCGCTGTAGCAGAAGCATCAGCAGCAGTGGGTGGTTTTTCATGGTTGTTTTTGCAGGATGTGACCTCTGTCCTGTGAGACAAACTCCATGCAGTCACAAGATGAAGTTTATTTTAGCTGGAAATAAAATGAAGTTGACAATCTTTTGAATCCCCATCCAAAGAGAGAGAGAATAATGATTGAATTTGAGGGAAGGTTGGACACAAAATGCAATAACACAGTCAAAAAATGTTTGGGGAGAACACTGAGGAGTGATTTGAGCTAACGTAGTACTCCAGGAAACACAGAGTTTGGTTAGATTTACAGAACAGCCAACAACCTGAGAGTATGGGAATAAAATTTAAGACCTCCTACAACCTTATTTCAGCCCCTTGGAAATCTGGCAGTCTCTAGACTTTCCATCCTTATTCCTGTAGTGCGATCACATTTGTATTTCCATAGATTTTGAAGTCTGGCAGGACAACACAATAAGAGAGCAAAATAACAGCAGCTGACTCAGAGACAAACTGTCTCATGAATCCAGAGAATTCACGGTGCCCAGTTCAAGAGTTATGCTTAAATGGAAATATTTGTTGAACAACACTGGTCTGGAGCAACAAATTTAGAAAATTTATCTTTTTTTTTTAATGGATGCTTATTTCCAGGGAAAAAGGCTTCATACACAGACTCCAGAGCTGGTTGTGATCCGTTTGGCTGGTTTTATTTGTCACTAGTTGGAATCACTGCAGAAATCTATGCCATCAGTTGCAGATTGTGGCCTTATAGAGAAAATAATGAAGAAAAAAATCCCAGATAAAGCTGCAACAGAAGCTCAGAATGTGATATAAGATACTGCTAATAAGAGCAAAGTCTCTTTGTTTGCGCCAAGAAGTGGCACAGCAGAGGCGTGGACATGTCTTACAGCCTGTGCATATATTATCACCTACAGCTTTCACCAAACACGAGGGACCCGGCTTTTACAGACGGCAGCTTGAATATCACGAGCTTTTTTGGAATCTTTTACCAGTTTCAGGAAGTTTCTCCACTGTTCGAATGTAGCTGGATTTTGGTGGTGGGTTGTTGAGTTTGTAGTCTGGTTTCCAGAGGAACACGGTTCGTGTTCTGGAGGTGCCTGTCTGTGTGCACGTGTGTCTGTGCGTCCTCATTCACTTCCGAACGTGTCGGCCAGTTCCTGTAAAATTTAGAGTCACAGTTGGTTTGGTGGGAAGGAGCCTCCAAGGGCCACCTAGTCCCCCCCGGCTGCAGGGAGCAGGGCCGTCTTCAGCTGGAGCAGGTTGCCCAGAGCCCCAAGGTCCAACCTGACCTGTAATGGTTCCTGAATGAATTTGACCTAGTGGTTGAGGATTCAAAGTTATTATGGTTTAGTGGGAACAACATTCAAGAAGATGGGCTCGTTGGTGCAGTTGGGGAAGAAACAATATCCTTAGTTCACCACCTCAGGGACACCAGAGAGTCCACACAAGAAGCAGCTTTGAAAACCAGGCGTTACTCTGCTCTTCTAGGAGCTACTTGCTACTGTAATATAATATAAGCTTCTGCTTATATCATTAAGGTATATTTTTAGGTTGAAAATTAACTGTTCTGCTCAGCGAGCTTCCACTCCTCGGTGCGGGATCTTCTGTGTCCTCGGGACTGACGCTGCAAACTAAGAAACAAAGACAACCTTTTCTCAGGGGATTTCTCCACCCAAAATGCTGGTTGAAGGAATGGCCAAACATTTTTTTGTTAAAGTTGTCTCAGGTTTTTAGATAAAATTTGAGGGAAGTGTCTGCTTGCCCCCAAAATGCTCAGTTTTTCTTCATGGAACTAAAGCCATGGCATTTCTTTTAACACGTGAACCTCTAATTTTTCCATTCTTTTAGGATTTGATTTCCAGTGTTGGATTTCAGCCAAAAAAATGTTGCTCTTCAATTACTGAGATTCAATTCATGCTCTTTCTGAGCACTTGGCTTAATCTAGTGCAGAGAGGTGCATTAATGAACTCCTACGGATGAAAACAGGGAGCAATACTTTGCATTTCATTAGCTCTTAAAAGAAAGCTGAGCAAGTTAAGCAGGGGCCAGCAATATTTTAATTAGCCTTCCAGAGATTGTCTTCTGCAGAAACAGTCCCTTTTAATTACATTTGTTAAAATATCCTGTAGCAGCTTCACTCCCTACTTAAAGCTGCAGCGTGGTTTCTGCTCCGTGGGCAGATGAAGCCCCGTGGTTTCCCCGGCGCTGCAGCCCCTGCTGAGCCCTGTCTCCCAGCCGTGGCCACAAGTGCCTCTTGCAGAAGGAAGGCTCCAGGTCTGGGCTGCCTGAGCCCTTGAGCAGCAGCAGCACTGATGAGTGTCCGTCCCTTTGGCAGATGGAGTTTAGACGTTCGCTGTGTGGCCTTGCTATCTGTCAGGGAAATAGCTCCGGATTGTGCTGGCAAAAGCAGGGCTGGCTCTGGATAAAATATATTTGGGAGCTTTATAGTACGAAGCAGCATGCGTCATTTCACAGTCTTCGCCTTTGTGACGGTGCTGTTGTCAGTCACAGGATCGGGCAGCGGGTCCCTGTGTGGGCACAGGCTCTTTGGCCGGTGTGCTGCAGACAGTCTGTGAGCTTCTTCCTGCTCCGTGCTCAGAGGACTTGGTCACCTCTCAAGCTTTTGTCCGGGGATTTGGTGGAATGTTGGCTGGTGCAGCTGGCCTGAGCACCACTGTGACTTGGGAAGATGGTGTTGGTGTCTGCTGGAGAAGAGAGCCGTGTCCTCTTCAACTGAGTCTGCATGGTACAGAATAAGAGCAAGGTCCAAGAGGGATAGTGAGGTATCGAGGGCCCGGTGTATTCTGCCAGGCAGAGGTGGACTCTGTCCTGGCCTCTTGCAGGTACAAGACACATGATAAGCTGAAATATTTTCCTCTTAAAACTATTGCCTCAGTCTGCACAAGAATTATAGTTATGATGCCACATTCATGCCTTTGCCTTCACCTTTCGCGTCTTCCTCGTGCACCACTGCCTCCTGCCTCGGGAAGGGGAGGGCGATCGCGGAACATCCTCATCTTGCTGCATGATGACAAACGCTGTGGGCCGGGAACCTGCCTGTGGCAAAGACTGGGGTCAGGGGACAAGACAGGCTTTGATACATTCCTGTCAGTCTTTCCAAACCAGATTGCTGTGGTGTCCAGTGAAATCTCTTCGCTTGCTGGCATTGCGCTATTCTCTAGCAAACAATGACCTCTGTCTTCTGGAGAAACTGCCCCCCTGAACCAATATTTAATCATGAAGCCAATTTTCTGCCAAAAAATGCATTAGAAAATACTCAATTAGGGCTGGCGATGTCGGCTGAATTTCAGTGCTGCCTCCAGCCGGCTGCCTGCCCACATCCCTGCTGCGGTGGTGGCCGGTCATGTTGACAGAGCTCCCCAAAGGCTCCGAGGCGGTGGGGGACAGACAGCACTGCCACAGTGTTCCCAGCCGAGTATTGTTGCTGGAGACACTGGAGCTCTGCGCTGTGTGTGGACTGGGGGGAGTCAGGGCTGGGCTCCTTCGCCCAGGAGGTGGAAGCCCCTTAGGGTCTGCTCTCCATAGTGTGAGTGCAGCAGCCTTCTCTCCATCCCACTGGTCCCATTCAGAGCATCTCTAAACCAGATTTTCACCCCATAGTAATCTCAGCTTTTATTTCCCTCATTCCCAACAGGTTAGAGTTGGAGGTACTTGGTACCCCCAAAGCGGAGCTCTTCAGGGCCCATGTCAGTTCCTCTGCAGGTAGATGTTGGTTGTGTTGCTGGAGGCATCAGGGTGGGAGTGCTGGGCCTCAGCAGGACAGAACAGATGCAGTAGGACAGCGCAGAATTTGTGCCGGGAGAATCGAGCAGGACTCGGTGCTCGCTGTGGGACATTTCACTTTTGCATAATGTCAGGTCCCAAAGCTGCTTCTCCTGCCTGCGCAAGCTCTGGATTAAAGACTCCTTGTTCAGCCCTCCTGTCAGGAGCGGTGTTGCATCCTTCTTGTGAATCACGTAGTGGGATGTTGGCAGACAAATGTGGCCACAGGTGTCCCCAAAGGACAGCCTGAAGACAGAGTCATGAGACGTGGCAACACCAGTAGTCCTCTTATGGGAGACTTCTACCATGGTGAAGTGTCTCCCTCAGCCAGGCAGCAGCTTCTCCACTTGACCTTAGCAAAAGAGCATCTTTAGACCAGGAAAATACGTGGGTCTTGCCTAAAACTGTCTTTCCCCCAAGACTGAACGCAGAGACGTTCAGCAGCCGTGGTCAGGCTCTGTTTGGACTCATGGTGCTGCTCCCTGTGCTTCAGGTCCTTAGAGGAAGTTGAAGAGTGTAATCCGGATTTTGTGAGTTGCTGCTGTCTCAGGGAAACCGTCTGATCTCTTTGTAGAACAAGGCTGGGAGGGAGGTGGGTCGCAAAGGGCTGTGACAGCACGTTCTGTACCTGGAAGCGATTTGAAATATATAGGTCTTACTCAAGATCTCATATGCCATTAATTTTCTCTAAGCAAAGTAAATATCATAAGTGACATAATAGTAGGGAAAATGTCACTATGAAATATGGTTAGTAATTGTAATCAGTTCTACTGAAGAAGCACTAATCCAGCCCAGGACCCTTTGTAGCAGACCTGTTAGAAATGCAGCGTGAAAGATGACTCTGCTCCTCAAAGCTTACGTGGAAAATCACCGTTTTGCTGTGTGGTGTCAGGGCAGCAGGGAGGTAACCCACAGGCAGGGAGATTTCTCCTCAACAGCCACCGGTCCAAAACACCACCTTTCCAGGGACTCCAAATACTCTGTTTGGTTTGCTGTCGCAGAAGCACCGTGTTAATCCGCACGTGGGGAAAGGGCTGTTCTCAAAGAACGTGCATCAGAGGACCTTTCTGTCTGGCTTTCACCACTTTGTCAACAGTGGTAAGCTTTTAATGAGCAGAGATTTTTCTCACTTTTGGTTCAGTTTTGAAGTTGGGTTTGAATTATTTTTTGAAATGGGGAAATATGTTTCTTAATGTCTTCTTTCAGAGGTTCTGAGCAGTTTGTTCTCACAGGCCTTGGCTCTTTACATAACAACTAGCACATGACAGAACTGCAGTTTGCTGCTGAGATCGCTCCTGCTTCCGAAGCCAGATCCACGTTTAATGCGTGGTCCGAGTTGCGGTGTGACTGGGTTCAGGATCGCGGCACTGGCTCCCTTAGTGGTTCAACGTGTAGTTAAAAACGCTCCATCAGCTGATGTCCCTTTGCAGCCTCGAAATGCCTTCAGCACGTTTCTCATGTTGCAAAATACGGTTTGGGGTTTTGTGTGTGTGTGGCTAATGCCATATTTCCCCAGGCGCAGGAAGGCAGGAGAACCCCCTGGTTTGAGTGGCTTCTCTTTGGGTTTACAAAGAGGAGCAAACAAAGAGGTGCGAAAGGAAAACCTCCAGCAGATCAGCAAAACGCCACGTGACAAAACCTTTTGATAGAGTAAAAATTACCAGCGTTGTGTCCAGTGCAGGGATTAAAACCCGATTCATCGTCAATGGGCTGAGTCTGGAAGTGGCTGTGTGAAGGAGGAGGGATTGGTTTTGGAAGGGGCTAATACATCTCCTCCGTCTGCGGAGCGACAGGACTCTGGCAGGATGAGCCGCCGCCAGAGCGTCAGCCAAGGGGCTGGCATCTGCCCTGCCGTGGGGCTTCTTGCTCCTTTCATTGCAATCTCACAGCTGGAACCAAGCAGGTACAGCTAAATCTGGGCCGCTTTTTCAAACCAAATCTTTTACATGTCTTTGTGTCTCCTCTTATTTTGCCTTGGAAACTGGGCTGGACTGTGGGTTTTACTCAGCATGTTTCTGTAACATGGGAAGAAAATTCACTAATGTGCCCTTGAGGAAGGAGATCATTAAAAATTAAGCCAGTTTGAAATGCTGGATTTTTGTCTGTTTTTTTCTTCTTCCAGCTTGGACACAATTTTCTCCTGTTTTCCAGAAACTTTCCGTAGAGTCACATCTCCTTGAAAGCTCCTCTGAGAAATGTCCATGGAAAATGTTGATTGCCTAAAATGGGCACTTTCCACTAGCAAAACCATCCAACGGAAAATTCTTGCCCCATCCCGCACCCTTGGTCTGAACCTGGTAGCGTTGTACTCCTTGAGTAAACAAGTTTTCCCAGAAGGAGGGATGCAGCATTTTTAGGATGAATTTGACCCTCTTTTATAATTAAAGAGGAAAAACCAAAAGCTGTTGCAGTTGGCTTTGACCTCACCAAGGTCCTGAGAAGAGAGCCGTTTCCAAGGGCAAGAGGAGCGTAAGGTAAGAGGAAGTTTCCCCAAGGGGCCTGTGCCCTGTTCACGGGCTGGAGCTTTTGGTCAGAGGTGTGAATGCAACCTTCATTTCCACTCCTGTTCAGCTAAAGTGAAAAAAGAAGAGGAAAGTTACGAAGTGTGTATGAAACAGCGGGTGTTACCAGCAGCGCCGGAGCTGGGGCCCTGAGCTGCCCGCATTTCCCATCCCCACCTGAGAGCATAGAAACCCTTCTCCGTCTGGGCTTTCCCACCTCGGGCTTTTCCACCTGCGCTGCAGTGACCAGCTGGAGTGGCTTCTGCTGCCCCACTGGGGTACTGGAGCTTTAAAGACTTCGGGTCCTTTCACCGAAGGCCTGAGCATGGCAGCACAGCGGGGGTACGGGCTGTCTCGTGACGTGGGGGTTTCCTTGGGGGTGTTCTGTAGGTTTTGGCCTGACTAGAGGGAGGTTTGAGAGTGCTGGTGAATTAGACTAGACTAGACTAGACTAGACCAATTTCTGTTGGAAATGACCTACAAGGATCATCTGGTCCAACTGCCTGACCACTTCAGGGCTCACCAAAAGTTAAATCATGTTGTTAGGGGCATTGTCCAAGTGCCCCTTCAGCAGTGACAGGCCTGGGGCATCGACCACCTCTCCAGGAAGCCTGTTCCAGTGTTTGACCACCCTCTTGGTAAAGAAATGCTTCCTCATGTCCAGCCTGAAGTTCCCTGGTGCAGCTTTGGACCATTCCCCGGTGTCCTGGCCCTGGATCCCAGGCAGAAGAGCTCAGCACTGTCCTCGCCACATCCCCTCCTCAGGAAGCTGCAGACAGCGATGAGGTCGCCCCTCAGCCTCCTTCTCTCCAGGCTGAACAACCCCAGTTCCCTCAGCCACTTCTGGTGCTCTAAATCCTTCACCAGCTTTGTTGCCCTTCTCTAGACATGCTCCAGCACCTCAAGGTCTTTCCTGTGGTGAGGGGCCCAAAACTGGACACAAGGATTCCAGGTGTGGCCTCACTAGTGCTGAGTACAGGGGGACAGTCACTGTCCTGCTCCTGCTGGCCACACCAGTGCACTGGTGCCCAGCATTCCTCCACCCTAGGTGCAGAATCCAGCAGTTGGACTTGTTAAATTTCATGCCGTTAACGGCGAGTGGCTACCCTGGATTCTGCAAATGTGCTCGAAGTCTTTTCTATTACTCGGCTGGATCAAAGCCTTCACTTTTACTTCTTTTTTAACAAAAAAGGATTTCAGTAAAATCCCACTATTTGCTTCTCTTGGCGATACAAGGCACTCATGCTTGTAACTGAGGTCTCACTGGGAGCAGAGATGCTCCAGGTTTGTGCAGTTCTGAGTAGGCCGCGTTATTTATTCAGAACCAGCACTCTCGGAAGAGCCTTGCTGGACAGATGCTGGCTAAGGAGGGATGCAGGCTGCTCCCGGAACCCTGCAGGGCAGGGCAGGAACGTCCCTGTTTGCTTAGAGCTTCTTAACTGCCGCTGCTGAAAGACCCGGGAGGGTGGAGGGAGATCCCAGTACCTCTGCTAATGAAGAAGGACCACACGAGCACTCCGTGTATTTGTTGCCTGATTACTATAGAAATAAATGAATCAGGGAAGCACATTGAACAGTCAGTTCTCTCTTATTCAGCAGCCTACACAATTTAATTAAGTCTAAATAGCACTTTGAACGGTGAATACCGAATCGATTGATGGGCCGAATACTCCAGTGTTTTATTGGAAGCTCTGCCTGATTTCTTGGATGCTCAAGCAAGAATTTAGAAAGAGATCCTTTCTCAAACCCGTTCCTCTCATGGCTAGGGGCTGGTAGGTTCGTTCCCCAAACCAATTTTTAACTTTCAAGAGTTAATTGGTCCTTAGTCTTTCCACAGACATCAATATTTATTATACTTTGCCCCGAATCTGTTTCAGTTCACAATGGTGTACATCGTAGTGACAGCACCGAAGTCACCGAGGCTACATGGGGAAGGGAATGTGCACTGGCGTGGGGACGGTGCTGTGTCTACCAGCGCATCCTTGCGTGAGTGTCTCAGCTCGACCCCAGTAAATCGCTGTTATGCACCATGCCTGGGACAGCGAGCAGGGCTTCAGTGGCCTGTCTCATCCCACAAACTCCTGAGCATCGCTTGTGTCGTTAAAAGCAAACCCTGGGGAGGCGGTGGTGACGCTAGCTGACACACAGGTTCTCCTCTTAGCTGTGCCCACCTTGGTCTGGAGTCACCATGCTGGGGGGGTCCTATGATGAGCTTATCAACGTTGTGAGTAGGGACCCCATTTCCTACCGGGCTTTGTCTCAGAGGTTGCACCTCCTAGAGGAGCACAAGGCCTGTCTCCCTGCCTCCCTGTCTCCCACGTGCCCGGGTAGGACTGTGCTGAGAGCTGACAAAGCAGTGGGTGTTCTCGGGTGTAGCTGCTCATTAGTAACGGTCCCCCCCCCAGGTCTGCCCCCCTTTTCACAAAACTGCTTCTGCCCCACCTGGCGTTTCCAAATCGCCCTGACCACAGCAAAGCACACGACAGCTCAGGTTAACAGATTTCAGCAAAAATCCCAAAGCAAAGAAGTGCTTTGCACAGGATTACAGCAGGATAAGCGTGACACCCTTCAAAGGGTCTCTAATAAGCGAGGCAGTGCCTGGTTCCGGTGCATCACCTAAGCCCTGCGCCAGCACAGTCTCCCTCCCCTGAGCTGTCGCTTGTGTCCTCTGGTGCCCTGCTCTCATTTCACCGTGGAATGAAGGGCTTGATGGGCTGGGGTGAACCTGGACCTCATCAGACACTGGCACTGTGATTAAACCTAGTACAGGCTCAGCAGGAGAAGGAAGTCCATGAAGTCCAAGCCCAGGTGCCTTTGGGCTACTCTGTTGTCTGTCTGTCCTGGCTGGATGTGCACTCAGCATCTGCTCTGTGCTAAGAGCCGAACTCAGGGTATATTTGAGGCTATAGCATCCAGCCTTCCCCAAGTCTCCCCCCAACAATGCAGGAAATCCGTAGCCTCAGGGCCTTCTGTCCCCGCTGAAGGCAGTGCAGACACCCAGAGGTGAGCTGGGCACCCTTCCAGTCTGTGGAGAATAACTTTTGGGTGCTTAAACTATAGACCAGGGAATCCCACATCTGGCCCGAGGGTCTGAGCTAAGCCAGCGTGTAAACGTTGGGGGTGAGGGTTTATCCTCATGTTAGTATGGACCAGACCTGCCTGGAGCTGAGACACCTCAGAGCAGACAGATCTTCTGGAGAAAGGTGTAGGCTTCTCACATCAGGCAGCTGTAGGATAATCCTCTCAGTTCATCACACACTTGTAGCTCTTCAAATGTCTTCTTGCAAAAGTTCTGCTGAACTTTTTGCATTTCCCAACTGCTTGTATTTATCTTGCAATAATTACGTATTTTTTTTATTTCCTGTTCATCTCTTTTTCATTTAATTTTGGCCAGAGCAATAGTAACTAACATTAACAAGGGCAATTGATTGCAAAGGAGCTCCTGAGGTAGCAATTTCTTTTTTAATTAGAGCATTCGATAGGTCCCATTGGAAGAAAGTCCATTAATCAGTTTTTAAGTTGTGCAGTGGGGAGTTCCAGCAAACACAGCCATGTGGTACGGCTGCTGCTTCTCTGAAGGGCAGGGCTTAACTAGGTGCGGGAGCAAATGATAGAGCTGGAGATGTTTTCTCACTGTGATGGGAAGCCAAAAAACAGAGAACAGATCAGATAGATAGTCATTTTAAAGCTTAAAAAGAACAGAAGTGTTTCTAAGACACTTTTTCCTTTATCTCTGGGGAAATTAAGTAAGTTGCGCATTAAGCCACTGACATTCATAAGAGAGGAAAGTGAATTGTTTGAAGTAATACTTTTGTCAATTCTTTTTTGAAATCCCAGCATCAAATCCTCTTGTCCTCTCTTCCCTGATGCAGAACTGGTGACAATACTGTGTGTTGACAAACACCGCACCGTTTCCCATCCAGTCGCTCCGCTCGTTGTGCACACGCTGTTCCTCGCCTGCTGCTCCATCACCCCATGTTTACCCACCACTGCTCTCTGAATCAAGATTGATTTTGTTCTTCAGAACGAAAGAAATCTGGGTGTTACGTTGCAGCTCTCTGTACTGCTCCGAGCCTCAGCTCACCGCCTGCGAGGTGCTTTTCAGGGGGTTTAGCAGAAGTCCTAATGATAAACCCACTCGTGAGTGTTTAGCATGAAGGGGATGCTAATGATCCCCGTTACCTACTGGGAAACTGAGGCACTGAGCACACATCACCCACATTCCTCCAGCGAGAGCAGGGACTCCAGACAGATTCATCAAAGTCTCAAGCTGACACGTGGCCGTGGAGGTCTCGATCTCTCTCTTCCACACGCAGCATCCCAGGAGCTCACGTAACTCGTGAGTTTAATGCACGGCTTTTAAACATGGTCCTGTTAAACAGTTCCTGTGAACGACGTCTGTGTTCCTGCCTCTGTGAGAGTCCGTGGTGTAAACAGGGAGGTGAAGCTGTGGCAGGAGCAGCTATTTTAAAAACTCACTTGAGCAAGTGTTTCCCATAGTTCCAGCAAGGGAAAAAACAAAGAGGACGAGAAAGGAACGTCTGAGCTGACCATTAATTGGAGAAGCTTATTAACTGCTTAGTGACCCACGTACCTGAGGGCAAAGCCCCGATGACGAATCCCATCACAGTGTACTGGCAGACAAAGTGGACGGTGATGAAGGCACATCGAGTATTTGTTAGCTGTGACTCCAAGCAGCTGCCCAGGATCTAAGGGAAGCAGCCGCCTTCCCCAGACGGAGAATGTTACAAGGGACAAATTCACAAGGTGCAGGGGAATATTCTTCCAAACTTTCTGGAGATTTCAACTGAGAACTGTCCAATTAGGTTAGACCTAAGGCCCGTCTAGACCGTTACTGCATCTCAGAGAGGCTCTGCTTCAGCAGCAGCACGTGGATAGGAAATAATCTGCTTTCCACTTTCTTAATTCTTCATATCCAACAACTGATTTGAGATGTGGAGTTACTCTGGCTTCTGATACCTCGTTAGTTTAACTGCTACAGTTCAGGTTATTCTCACTGTTCAGGTAACGATCAGTCCCTCTCCGGCTTCATAGAGCCTCCCAAGGCTCCCAAGGTCCGCTGGCAGATCCCTGGGCTGCAGACATGTACTCACAGGACACACACACACACACGGAATTGTGTAGGATGGTTCATTCCCCTGATTTTGGGATCTGTTCCTCCTTGCAATACATAAAGTCACAGTAACGCTTGCTAAAAATCATTTCCCAGTCAGGGATCAGAGACTCTCCCTGGCTCATAACTTGCTGACGTTAGATGTTCTCCTGAAGTGGTGGAGGAAATGCATCAGATGTTTCAGGGTTGGTGTGAGTTCGAGGCTCATTCTTTTTACTAGTCCTACTTTTTCTCCTTCCTGCAAGCTAAGCAAGGGTTCCCAGAGCTGAGGGCCACTCTGTGGGTCTAGAGAGGGGAGAAAGAACTGGAAATGATAAACGCTGGGAATTAAAAGTGAGCTAAAGCTGCTGTCACATAATAATGCAATTTTCAGGTCTGGTATATCTCATATTCTGCAAAATTTGGACATAGATTGCGTGCGCCACTGGAAAGGGAGAGCCCAGCCCTGATGCCAGGCACATAAAGCACTGGCTCCGTGTGGGGAGTGTTTGCAAGATCTGGTAATAAATAATAATAATAAGGCCTTAAATATGTCGCTAAGCAAGTCTGGATAATGGCTCTCGTCGCAGACCGGTGCTGGTGGGTGGAGGGTTTCCTCCCATGGTGAGGGAGGCAGCATTTTTTGTGGCTTATTTGAGGAAAAGCAGAGGAGAATTGCCTGCAGGCTGCTGGGGGCTGTTGGGGAGGCAGGGGCAAGGCCATCGTGAGATGCCAGTTCATCACACCGTACCCCAAACTGCCTGAGCGCAGGGGGAGATGTGTGGTGCCAGGCTCAGGCAGAGCTTTCTGTTATTTCTATAGCAACATATAAAACGTCTGGGATTAGAAAGCAGCTTGGGCTCTGGAAGAGGAGCCAGACTGCAGCCGTTGAGTGTAGTATCAATCCCTGCTCGATCTATTCGCTGTACCCTCCTCTTTCCTAACGAAGGCTTAACAAAACAGTGTGGCCTGGGCACGGAAAATGGGCTCCTCGTGCTGCTCACCGTGATCACTCACGCTAATGATCGCTCTGCAGTGCGTAATATTTTTAAAATCTGATTTAAGAGGAAATTCAATTGATCATCACTTTCTGCCCAGCTTCTTCGTTCTCCGTGCAAACTCGGGGCTGCTTTGCATTCCAGACAGGCTCGTACTGCACCGAGCCAACCTACAGGAAATTAATTCAGTACAGTTTTTAAAGTGCACTGGGTTAAGCCTGACATGCCTTTCATCTGGTAGGACACAGTGTGCGGTGTCCTGCCTGTCACCCTTACGGAGGCAAAAAGAGGATGAGGCAATACATGGCTGGAAAAATAAGATAAGTATTTACACACGTTTCAGGTTTATTCTTCCAGATTTCATTAATGATGTATTTTGGAGATCTTGATACAGAGACAAGGAAACATCCTCGCAGACATGTTGTTTGCAGGTAAGAGTATGGCTGGTCCTGCTGACAGTTTGCTGAGGAGCTGCTGGAATCCAGGAAAGCTTGGTCTGGCTGACGTTGTAGATGTGTCGCACAGAAAGCAACAGCCGTACGAGGGGTGCAAGGGGGGCAATGCCAGCGTGAGGAAGATGAAGGAGCTGGGAAGGGAACAGCCTTCAGGTGATGGAGGGAGGCACCAGAAACAGCTTGTTGCAGAATGTTTTACCACCGCTCTGCCCATTGCCTGTAGAAAATGCAACTGGTGGCTGCTTGTTTTCCTCAGCAGTCCGCGAAGTACTGTCCTACAGCCCACCCCACCTCCTTCCTCCTCTCCTGGCTCTTCTCGCTAATCTCTGCTGCGCCTGCGAGCCAGGTTCCTGCCAACGCGCCATTGCTCCTACCTCTGCCTAGCTCGCTCGCTGCTAATTACTGTCCCTGGGCCTCTCCTGGGCTCCTCATCTTCAGAAAGAGCCATGGAGAGGCTCAGTGGTGTGCAGGGAGGAGGGATGACCCTTCTAGAGACCTGCAGAGGTAAGAGGGACTGCAGGCTCCAAACCCCAAGTCTTTATTCAGCTAAATTTTCCCAGCAGAGTGAATCTTGAGAGAGGAAGGGACTTGCCTGAGACTAAATGAGTGGGTAAAGTACAGAGACCTCGG
>NW_010415675.1:83462-91249 GCF_000710305.1 Buceros rhinoceros silvestris
AGAGAATTTAACCTGTGCTGTCAAGGCAGGAAAATCAATATGATGATGGTACATGTGGCTGAGAACTTGCTGAATTGGGGCCAGTCCCCTGCACTCGGAGCTGAGGTGGATGCTGGCACTTTGAATTGCATTAGGGAGCAGTGTGAGAGCCAGAAATTGAGTGTACCCGAGTATTACGAAAGGCTGGAATGTTTTGTTGTGGAAAGCTCTTCCACTTTTTGTTGTGGAAAGCTCTTCCCCACTCTACCCTTCATTATATTTCCCTGGACATTTACAGCTGATTTTTTGTTGAATCCCAGTCATTTCCAAACCAAACCAAACCAAACCCCAACCCAGGTACGCGCTGGGTTGGAAATCAATGATTTTGATGAGCTGTGGGAGTGGAGAAGTCAATTTTCCGACAGAAAGAAATTCCCTTTGGCCTGGAGGAAGGCAAACACACGCTGCTGAAACTTCTTCAATTCCATCAAACGCCCACCCCCACCATCCTGAACAGCTCTGCCTGTGCCGTGCTACAACACATCTCTTATTAAAGTGGCAGTGAAGTGGTACAGGGATGGGGGTTGAGACAGGAGGGATGCAGCTCCAGGGTGAGGAGAGGGTGCAGATGTTTGCCTCTGCATTGTGCTCCACGTATTTCCAGGGGTCTGTGACCCTCATCTGAAACACCAAAACCTTTTCTTGCAATCATTCAGCTGGCGGGTGACAAAAACAGGAAGGGAAGGACAGATGTTCCAAGTGCAGAGGAGAGGTACTGGTTGGGTCCGTCCTTCCCTGCCAGTACAGACCACTCACGGCTCTGTCGATCCGTCAGCCCTGGGGATGGTGCATAACTCATAATAATAATTTCTGTGGTAGCAGAAATTTGCTCTGGACCTCAATTTCTTCCAGTTCATTCCTTCCTTGTGTTTGAATCATGTTTGTAGTCTGCAGTGTTCAAAACCGGAGCGCTGCTGCTGAGCTATGATTGCTCTGATAAGCCCAAGGTATCATCTCTGATCCGTGGCTGGGAGTGCATATTATCCATTTCCAGGGTGAATATTCTCCTGCAAAAATTTGCAATCTATAATTCGCACATGATGACTTCCAGCAGAACCAGCTCCTTCAGCTAGAAGTTTCCACCCCCAACCAAAGCAAGAGCAACTCCACTTCGGGGCGAACCTTACCAGGATGTGCTCTTCATTCATTCCTCCGGAAGGGAGAGCGAGGTGCCGTCTGAAGGGCTGGCTGGAGCTGAGCCTGGGAGGAACGAATTGCCCCCAAGCCTTTTTTACAGATGGGGAAACTGAGGCACAGAGTGCTGGAGTTCCAGCCAAATGATGGAGAACTGGGGCTAGTAGCATCTCTAACGTTACCGTGATGTGCTGGGTGTGAGGCTGCTCTCCCTCCTCGCTGGGGTCCCATAGGCACCCACTTGTGAGTCTCCAGGATCCGAAGGCTTCTTGCTTTCCCCCCTCCTGAAGATACATCCTTTCCAGCTGAAAGGCCCTGGAGGTCTTTCCTCTACCTTGAACAACCAGAGCAAGTATGAGAAAAGGCTTTGTGAAGGCCTTTCCCCCTCCCCACCCCCGCCTCCCTTTTTTTTCCACTTGTAAAATTAGTTTTTTGTGAAAGAAGGGAGTGTCTCCTGGCCTCCTACTAAGACACGGATCCTTAGGTAATGGCAGAGCCAGCGCTGGGCGAGGGAGGGAGACGTGAGATCTGCCCCCACCACCTCATCAGAGGCGTGAAAGCTTTCATTTGTCAACACAGAGATTCCACCCCAGATCCTGCAGTGACAAATTGTCACTTGGATAATCAAGCTGCAGAGACAGGGTCATTTATCTTGGCTCTTTGCTAAACAAAGCACTTCCCTCCCTCCTGCCTGGCTCTTGCCAGGCTCAGGAGCTGTGCTGCCTGGGCACGTCCCAGCAGCGGTCCCCACGTCCCCACTGCTGTCAGTCAAAGCCTCAGTTATCCAGGGATGTCGGAGGGGAGAAGGGTACACGGGCTGCAGCATCCTCCCAGGCTCCCCTGGCCAGGGAGCAGAAAAGCCAGCCAGCATGAGGGCACTTGGTGCTCTTTGTCCCCTCCAGATGCTAAGCCAGGATCGCAGCAGCCCCCAAACATGCTCTTGTGAGCTGGGCAGCTCATGTTGCTGGTCCTTCTGCACTTAATCTGGGAACGATGTTTGATTGGAACGGGCAGCTAATGAGGCCAGCCTGGCAGGCAGTAGCTAGAGTGGCGTTTGAGTGCCTGGTGCTCCTTTCCCCGATGCCCAACTCAACCTTCTGCGTGATTCAACTGACCAAAATGCTTGTGGCTGAGTTTGATGCCTAAATCTCCAAAGACTGAGCTGCCGGAGACTCACATTTCTGGGCTAGGATTCGCCACAACTCACTCACCCAGTGCAAGCCATCGACTGCCATCCCTTGGGGCCGGCTGAAGGTTTCAGTGGCAGCGAAGCTGTTCGATGTGAGTCCGCTCGCTCACAGTGGCTGTGGAGGTGGCGACTCACTAAGACCAACATCTGCTCAGCAGTGATGGGGACGTGCTGCAGTGGGAGCCTGGCTCGGGCACTGGCTGTGAATTTGCCTCTAGCTCTGGGGGAGGCTTTGCAGCAGTCGGTGGGAGCTGTGGGTGCCAGACACAGGGACCGCGGTCAAACCAGGGCTCTGTGGGTCAGTGCTGTCGCCTATGGGGACTGGCCCATAGGACCCCAGAAGGCAGCTTCGCTCTGGCCAGCCAGGCTGCTGCCCCGGGCTCAGACGGGAGGCTGAGGACAGCGCCTGATGCTCTAAGTTGTTTTCTCTCTCTAACAGAGTGAGGTGAGCTCTCCAAAGCAAAGCACTTACCGAGTCCTTCCTGCCACTTTCTCCAATCACAGCAAATGACTTCTTTTCACTGACGTGCTCACAAGCTCCTGTTATTTTGAAGTGCGGCTGGTGGGGATGTACTTCAGGCTGTGCGTTCGCTCACAGCTTCTTTCCTGGGGCTTCCAGTTCTCCCTGTTCATCTCTCCCCTGTTGTCACAGGGTGATTGATCTCTTAAGTCGATGTGATATTGTTTCTCCTTGGTGACTGACGTGCTCCTGCACAGAAGTGTACAGACTGTGAAGCTGAACTAGCAGCTACTGAGCTAGGAAAAAAAAAATCGCCTGATTTTGATTTGAGTCAGGATTTCCTCCAAGTAATTTTTAAATGTAATGTAGATGTTTATTTACAAGTTGCCTGTTCTTTATTTTCACTTTTTTTTAGATGAAAATTGCTGTTGTGCAGGTGTGCTGTCAGCTCATAAATCAGAAAGGGTTGAGAAAGCAGTTAAGAAAACAAGCCCATGTCCCTGCCAAGAGTCTCCAGGTACCTGCACGCTGGTACCTTATACAGGAAGGGCTGCTCGCGCCAGGGGCATTGCCAGCTCCTGCCTTGGACTCCCAGATTTTACAGAACCCTGTCCTGATTTCCATTCCCCCCTTCAGCGCTGTGGCTGCCATCTCCCAGACATGGGTGAGCATGTCCATGGGGAGAGAAGTGAGAGCTGCAGAGCCACGCTCAGCCCAATTCCAGGTAGACACTGAATGGGCAGAGCTTGGGAATTAGGTGATGTTGAGCCTGTTACATCACTGCTCGATTCATTTATTTGTGGTTTGACCCTGAGCCTTGAAGGTGCTTCGTCTGCCTGGTGTCAGGGACACAGCATCAACCCCAAGGAGAGTTCTCCCTTCTGAGGGTCTCACCCCAAGGCAATGTGATGTAAGGGGGGGCTGAGTTCCTCTCCAAAGACTCACTTAGCGCCCAGAGGAGGAGAGAGGGTTTCCCTGCAGCAGGCCCTGGACCCGAGCCAGCCCAGCCAGCCGAACTCCTGCAATTAGTCGAATATCAAGGTGAATTATTTTCTGACAAAAGATGTAGGCAGTCAGGATTTTTAAGGCTTCATTAGCCCGGCTGCTGGCAGGGCTGCTCGGCTCGGTGGCCTGAGCGGGTGATGGAGAGCAGGTCCTGGTGTGTGTCATTAACCAGCACTGAAGAACTTGACAGATTGGAAAAACATTTTGAGATGTGTTCCAACAGGGCGGGTGATTGGCGGTTCTGTCTTCCTTCCCGGCTAAGAAACTTCCCAAGAGAGATGTCAACAGTGTGCACTGATGAGCCCGAGGGGATCCGGGGGCCCTTGGAAAGCACAATGTCCAGCTCCAGGCTGCTGCTGCCCGGGGCACGGCTGGAGCCAAACCCCCCGGGTTTGGTAACGCTGCCTGGGGTGGGCCTGGGGCTGGAGGCACCTGATCATGCGCCCTTAGTCCCTGCAGAGTGTGTGACGAGGGACTGGCTGTGATTCCTGTAAGACAGGGCACACCTCTGACTCTCTCTGTGCCTCAGTTTACCCCTTTACTCCACAATTAGCAGAGCAACGGTGGACATTATGTGTGTGCTGCACCGTCCAGACTGGGCTCACTCACACATACAGAATCCCAGGGCTGGCTTCGTAGCTGCTGGGGCCCTGCAGGCTGCACAGACTGGGAAGGATTCTCCCGGCCCCACAGTAATTTAATCGTATTTGCAGAAATCCTCTGCCCCATCTCCTCGTCTCCTTTCTCGCTGTCATTATCGATTTTTCCATGTGATGGCAAGGTGGAGTTCTCCAGCAAGGCAGAGCCATCCTGTGACGTGCAGCAAACACGTACGCAGCCTGCGCTGGGGACAGGGCAGGGAAGGAGCTGCTCCTTCCCTCGTAGCAGAGTACCATCGATCCAAGCAGGACAGACAAGGGCTTCCTGATGCACAGGCTGTGAAGAAATCCTGCCCTTACGTCCTGTTACTGAGATAATCTCATTAACCAGGATCAAAACTGGCTGGAAATCTGCCTTTGAATACTTTTTTCCCCTTCAAAAATCTTTGGGCGAGATAGACATTTCCTTGGGAAACTGGTTTTCATAGAACTTCACTGCCAGCTCACTGGTTGCTCCAGAAAAGAGGTTAACCACCTAAACTCTGTCCTTCTGCCTTCCTTGTGGCCCACATGAAACTCGGGGTCCTCTCACGAGGGCAGGTTTCTTTCCTGCCGTACTCCCGTTACCTGTTAACCCTTGCAAGCACTCTGGGAGGCGCAGAATTAAAATGTCCCATGAGCGGAGGCATTATAACACATTCTGTTCGACGTTTGAGCTTCATGTTGGGTCATTTCAAAACAAACCCTGGAGAGTTTCATTAACTGAACACAATGAATTGCCCTTTCTGCTTTCTTTTTTTGTTCTTCAGCTGAGATTTCTAGCCAATGCTGACCCAGACTCTTCAGGCCCACCCTGGCTGCCTTTCTCATGTGGAGGTCAAAGGCGTTATTCACCAGGAGAGGCAGAGAAACCAAAACCAAACAGAAATTTTTAGGTGTGATTTCTGTTTCCCCCCAAGCTGTTGATTTTCCCACTCATCCTGCTCCGAGCTGGGCTGAGGTCAGAGCAAACCATATTCCCTATTCCTGGTGTTTTGGGGTTTCTGTGATCTGGCTCCATCCACCAGCCTGCGTTTTCCCCCTGCTCCAGTCCAGTGGCTCTGAGCTGCCTGGTGAAGAAACAGAGGTGATGAATCGGTGAAAATGAGCAGCATGAGCTCCTCGGGGCTGTGAGGAAGCGTCTGGTCTGCTCTGGGAGGAGTCACAAAGCTCATGCATCCGGAAGAGACATGAGCTAACTGTCTCCATGGCAGATGGGGGGGAAGGGAGTGTGGTGGGACACGAGACCTTCCAGTCTTTAAGCCATCACTGTCAGTAGCAAATGTGGTGAAAACAGACATTAGCTTCATGATGTGAGACTGGGTCTTGCTTCACACGCTCTTAAGTGTTGTTGGAAAACGTGCTGTTGCAAGGCTTTCCCTGGCTCACGCTGCAGTGCCTGGATGTGTCATAAGCTGTTGAATTCCTCCTTGACGAGTCTCTGAAGTAGGGTGCTCTACTTACCCTACTTAGCACGTTTTCCCAGCCCCATAGGCCACAGGGGCAGCCCTGCGAGCTTCCCTGTGTGATGGCAACATCTGCCTCGATGGCGAGGTCGCCTTCATGGTTGCTGGTGTGTGGGGTTGAAGGTGGAACTCACCAAACCAAGGGCTCTGTTACACAAAGGCTCCCACACCTGACTCCTAGCAAAGTCCCTGTCTCAGCGGGAATCAGACAGCAAAACCCTTGTGTGTAAAAACCTCATCCCGCGCAAATCCCGATCGCTGTCTCACCGGTAAAAGCCAAAGCTGGCTCTTGTAGAACCAACAACGGCATAGTGCGACCCCCAAATAGCAATGGGCCTGTTCCTTGTGCTTGATGCATCGCTCTGGGGAGATCGCTGGGGTCTCCTGGCTCTTGGGAGGTGAAGCTGGTCACAGCCATCATTCCTGTAGCAATGGAAATTTCAAAACACTCTGGAATAATCTATCTAATAGCCATCAGAGAGCCACTTGTTTTCCTGAATATGCCCTTGTGCTGCATTTGTGCTTTTTAGGAAGGTTAATGTGATAGTCCAGCTAGCGAGGAAGGGCCCACTCATGATCCCAGCACGGCGGGGAGGCACCCGGAGATGTCTCTCCCTTCTCATCACTTCCTCGCGGAGGGCGAGAGCAGCGCCGATCTCCGATTGCAGTGCAGGGATGAAAACCCACAGCCCGCAGTGCCTGCGGGTGGGCGGCGGTAATTGTGCTGGAGGACAGTGAGCAATGGAGACATTTAAACGCAGGGTCATCGAGGAAATTACAGCCCTGGGGTGTTTCTGAATGCACCTCTCTGCTGAGGAAAAGAGAACTGTCATCTCATAAAACACGGAGGTTTCTCGGTGAAACAGCACTTCTTTGCTTCTCTGTGGATATCAGCATCTTCTGAACGAGAACGGGAAAGTGAGTGATTGCCACCAGCCCCGTGTGAGGAGGGGTCTGGGGGCAGCTCTGGGCTGTGATGCAGAATCAGGGGTTATTTTCCTTGCTCAGAGATGAACTCACAGTGTTACCTCGTGCAAGAGACTTGAGCTGGTCCCTGACTTGCAAAGCACGAGTGGAGAAGGATTGTGACGGGGTGCATGGTAGGAGGTGAGAGGAATCTCTGCTTTGGCGCAGCTGCCTGGTCCCCAAACCCTGCACTGATCGGTAACGCGCTTCCACTGACTCCCTGCTGCCTGTGCAACCTGGGAGAGGTGCCCCACTCACTCTGGATGCACAAGGGCTGTGGAAAACCAGAACAGGCACTTCTACTCCCCATTTGCCTCTGGAAATCCATCTCTTGCTCCTGCTGGAGCAGTTCTCCAGGAAGACACGCTCGGTGCTACCCAACCCAGGGCCAGGCGTTACGGTCACTGCTGGTTTCCCAGAGCCACGCTGCTCTTCCTGCGCAGGGGTGGCTGCTGTTCCAGCCCATTTGCTTTCAAGGCTATTTTCACACCTGACCGTGATGATGTGCCCTGCTCTACCCCGGGAGCTCCTGGCTGATCACCCCTCTGCTCCAGCACGGTCTGGGGGAGCCGTTCCCTGCTCCTTGGTTGAGTCAGTGACTGTTGCGCTCCAGTGAGCATCCCCAGCACGTTCCCTGCCAGACCGTCCTGGCGGGGACTTCCTCAGCAATCCCTCTCAGAGCTAGCTGGCACCTTTCCAGCCAACTCTTTTTTTTTACACAGCAATAAATGGTGCTTTGATGAGCAAGACTGGGTTTTTTTTAAATAGAAAGAAGTATCTTTCAGTGAAGCTTTTGGGATTGGGCTTTAACTCGTGGGTGGATAGCTATGGGCTTGCTTTGCAGTGGTCAGGAGACAGCGTGAGCAGCTGCCGGCGGGGTTTGTTTAAAG
>NW_010415675.1:91517-99194 GCF_000710305.1 Buceros rhinoceros silvestris
TTGAGGCTTTTTGATTAAAGTTTTGAAGGGTCCTGTTTTCACATCAGTGGGGAGTGAAAATGAAAATGTAAATCCTCACAGTACTTTGCAAAAAGCAGTGCTTGATTCCCAGCCGCTCCCCGCTGGAGTGGATCAGGGGTTCTCCCGGGGTGGAGGAGAACGTGTGGTGGATCAAAGGTTCTCCCTGGGGTGGAGAAGGAGATGAGATGGGTCAGAGGTTCTCTCTGGGTGGAGAAGGAGATGAGATGGGTCAGAGGTTCTCTCTGGGTGGAGAAGGAGATGAGATGGGTCGGAGGTTCTCTCTGGGTGGAGAAGGAGATGAGATGGGTCAGAGGTTCTCTCTGGGTGGAGGAGGAGGTGTGGTGGGTCAGAGGTTCCCCCGGGTGGAGAAGGGGATGAGATGGGTCGGGGGGTTCTCTCTGGGTGGAGGAGGAGGTGTGGTGGGTCAGAGGTTCCCCCGGGTGGAGAAGGAGATGAGATGGGTCGGAGGTTCTCCCCAGATGGAGGAGGAGTTTCTGTGTGCCAGAGCCACCTCTGCCACGCTGGCCCCTGCCCAAGCCGCCGTGGGCAGGCTGGGCTGCTGAATTGCTCTGATGGAAACACTGGCAGGGAGTGATTTGTGGTGAGCACAGGCTGGCAGCTTTTGAAGGAAATGAGAACTACTTCTGGTGGGAAGTGTTGGTGTGAGCTGAGGGCGATAGCTGCCGATGGGAAGTGCTTCAAGGCGGTCGTCTGCAGTAACATGGGGAGGCTCACCTCCCCACCCTGAGCAGAGAATAAATCCCAGCATGTCTGTGTGTCGAGGGAGAGCTGTTCTCCCTGTGAGGAAGAGCTACATAAAGACTCTGCCTGAAGAACAAAGTTACTTTTGAAATCAAGGACAATTACCTTTAATTGTTTATTATTTACAGCTAATGATCTGTCCTTCTGCTGTGCAAGAAAAGTTTGAGCCAACAAATTGAGAAGCGGAAATAATGCCAGGATGAGAAATTCTAGTGCAGATTAATGATTAGTTAATAAATGAGGAGCACCATAGTGCTCACGTATCCTGCTTAACAAGTATGAGTAAACTTATAAAAATCAAACTGTGGGTTGTTTTGCGACACATAATTAAAAAAAAAGAGTCGAACAGTTGGTTAATTTATATGCAATGAATAAATGAGTCAGTTCTATTTTCTCCGGTGGAATAAAAGCAGCAAGAGAAAGACGCTCTCTCTGTGCACACAGCATTGTTTTCAAACCTCAGCTGTTACAAACCAGAAAATATTTGCAATGAGGAAAATGATTTGAGGAATTAAATTGGAGGGGGCGGAGGCTGCAGTGCTGCCGGTTTCCTGATACCAGCAGAGCCCGTCGGTATTTTGTGTCGGTCGTGGGGACATGTGCTCTGAGCAGAGGGGCACCGAGAATGCCACGGGAGGACAGCGCCTGGAGCTAAAAATACTGCTTCATCCTCTCCTACAGTGCTTGTAACGTGTCCTCTGGGAAAGGGGAAGAGGAGCTACAAGATCAACCGTGATAACCAGGAATGGGGGAGGCGTTATTGTCTGTGTCCAGTTCGAGTTAAACGT
This sequence comes from Buceros rhinoceros silvestris, assembly GCF_000710305.1. Taxonomy (NCBI): domain Eukaryota; kingdom Metazoa; phylum Chordata; class Aves; order Bucerotiformes; family Bucerotidae; genus Buceros; species Buceros rhinoceros. Next base: position 93,089 of record NW_010415675.1, read on the forward strand.
TGGAGGGGTTTGTTGGTAAAGATGGTCTTGACTCATCCGTCCTGCTCAGCGATGCTGCTGCAGCCAGCTCCCCGTGGGCGTGGGTGCCTCGGGCAGCGCTGCAGCCCAGGCAGGCGCTGCTCAGCACAGGGTCTCGGGACAGTGGCGTTTGTGGCTTTGGCCACTTATGCTCTGGGAGGCCTCGTTTATAGTGGGAGTTTAGGTCTATCTCTATCTCTGCTGGTAGAGAACGCACCCCCTGAGAGTAAGTTTTTCAATCGTGGTTAGAGACGGCCGAAGTCCCAGCCTGGGCTCCCCAGATTGCACCCGCGGGAGGGTTGGGCTCTTTGGGCATCGCTTTTTCTGTCATTCTCAGCGCACCTACTCTCCAGTTCCCATCCCAGCAAAAGCAATGTCCTCCTGGCACTGAGTTCATCAGGGAGGTGGACCCGTCATGTGGCTACTGCATAATGCACTTGGCAACTTGCTAAATCTTCTGAGGTGCACACAGGTCCCGGTGCCATTAGCTCCTTGCATAAAGCTGAACAGAGCTGGCTGAGGAGGCGTGAAAGGCAGTGACAGGGTGATGAATTCCAGACCGAGGAGCTTCTCCCTTGGGCAGCCACAGAGGACGGCATTGCTCTGCCACGAGAAGACAATCCAGCATCACAGATGCTGTTACAGGTGTTAGCAGGCAGCTCTGTACTGGCCCATGCGTCCTCGCTCCCAGTACCTGCACCAGTTTCTTGAGCAGCACAGCACACAGACTGCAGTGATGCTCCCAGTTCCTCTTGTCCTGCTGCCTGGCTGTGTTGTCCAGTTTGGCAAACTCTTTCTCTGGTTTCTGGGAGGCAGGAGCAGGTTGGGAGACCAGCCGCAGCAGACCTGGCAGCTATCTGAGCCCGCGGGTTGTGTCCAGCAAAAGGAGCAGTAATTGCTGCTCTCAGCGAACAGCCCCGGGTGCTTTCCTGTCCTCAAAACCGGGTGGTGAACGGCCGAGGCGTTACGGGTTACTGGGCATGAGGAAGCTCTGCTTTTTCACCCTCCTGCACGTGGCTGCTCTTCTTCATCTTTAATCAAAGGTGGTGGTTTGTAACAGTGGAACTAAGCGCGTCAAAGCCGCTGGATGCCGCACGCTTGGGCTGTTCTGGAGCTGGCTGCTCAGACAGGTGCCCCCACACCCCCTGCACACAAACCCAGGTGGACTGGAGCCCTCAGCCGCTGTCCGGAGGGGTTCTCTGAGCCCCACAGTTTGCTCCTCTCATCCCATTCCCAGTCAAGAACAGATCCTGAGCCCTGCCCCACCGCGGCTGGGGGTAAAGGGGCAGTGTCTGCAAAGCGTTGTTGGCCAAGTAAAGCCGTATTGTCAGACCCCAGAGTGCCGTCCTGCAAATCCTGTGGCTTTGCTCAGCTCCTTTGCTCCCTCGCTGCCACTCCACAAGTGGCTGGACGCTCCCTCATGTCCAGGTGGGGATCTCCCATTTTCTTCTTTCCTTTGTTGCAGCACATGCACCACCTTTCTGCAGCTGGAGCTGTGGCAAATAGACTGAGTGGACGCACTCCCATTGGCAGAGCGATTCTCCTCGCTTTATGCTGTGCCCCAAAATCCCATTCTTGCCTCTCGTGAAGGGGCAGCAAGGAGGAGCCACAGGAACGGGAGAGGCAGGAGGAGTCGGAGGAGTGTTCAGGGCCCCCAGCACAGGAGAAGACACTCCAGGCACGCAAAACCAAAGACTAATTAAAATGAATGAGAACTATTTTTGTCTCTTTAAACAATTGTACAATCACATTTTAATTAAAATAATAGCAAAAGGTTTCTCTTTTTTTTTTGGTAATTTTGCTAATGTATTATATACTCACGCACTTATCAAAAATAGACAAAGAGACTGGAATGACTTTTCTCTTTCCTAAAAGGCTTTTAGTGGCTGTAAATTAAGATATACGTGTATATGTGAGGATTATAAGGCATAAAGACAGTGCCAAGTTATAGAAGGCTCTGTCAGGGTGAGAGGTTCTTTTTTCCTTCCCAGCGTTTAACTAGTTTTTGATGTTGTAAAGACATTCTTGTATGTAAAGCTCTTTGCAGCCCATAAAAACCTTTATTGAAAAATGATTGGAAGCCTTGATCCATTGAGGGAGAGCGCTGGGTTTCTTGGCTGCTCTTTGCATGTGTCCTGGCTTCTTCTTGGGAGTTTCTGTGCCCTGTGCGGAGGCTGAATTACTGCTCTTGTTCCTTCTCGGTGGTTTGGGTAGGTGCAGGGGCCGGGGGGAGATCTGGAGTTCGGGGTGGAAGGATTTGTTCAGGAAGGGTGACTGGAGTGGAGAGAAAGGGGAAACCAGTGGAGAAATCAGAGTGGAGGAAGCCAAATTTCCAACCTGTGATGGATAACAGTTTGTGCATGTTCAGGCTGAGGAGAAGAGAGGAGGAACCTTCACCTGTGGAGGGGTCCAGAATCCAGGGAAGCTTTTTCCATGCCAGCAACCACTGGTGTGTTCTCCAGCGTGTTTTTCAGCTCTTTTCTGGGCGCTGACATTGACTCTGCCAACCTGCCCTGTGATTGCACCCTGTCCCCATCCACGGCAGGACCAAGCGTGGTGTCAGGACCACTCACCCGCAGGGTGGAGGCTCTCAGAAGCGGGTGGCAGCCGGGCCCGACCTACCTCTTCCCATGGTCATTAAAGCCAGGTCAATGTGTCCGTGGATTTCACTCACCGCCCGTCTCAAAGTCATTACCTTTGTCTTGGCAGGTCCAAGCTGAATAAATGGTGCTGGTGGCTGATGATGCTCTTAAAGAACTCAGGAAATATTTGGAAATGTCATATGACGCATGTGTAGCTTATCGCCGGCATGCACAGTTTGGCACAATTATTTTGCTCATTACACATTCATTTAAATCAATTTGAATTTATGTTCGTTAAATAAAAAAGCACTAGCAGAGAGAGCGGAGTGTGGCTGCCTTGATGAAGCTGGTCAGATTTAGAAATCCTGAATTACTGTGGTGAAAAGGAGCTAGAAGGTTAAGCCAGCACAGTGTCAAGAAATACTTTAAGAGTTTTAAATCAGAAAATTCCAGCGTTGGGGATTTTTTGTAGGTTGGAATGAAAACTCTGTGATTTAATTATTTATTTGTTTATTTGTTGGTTGTTTTTGGTAAAAAATAGAAGCATTTCCTTTTCATTTTATTTTTTCCTGCCCCAAAGGAAACCCTGAGGGTGAAGTAAAACCATTTCTGTAAATGAAGCTGTAGGACTCAGCCAGTCACACATGTGAAATTGTATATTTATATCAAACCTGGTGATAATTGCGATGATGCTGTTCTCCGGGAAGAGAAACCACTGGATTTTCTTCCAGCAGCTGCTATTATCATCCACTTTCTGCTCGCTGAGCTGCTCCGGGATGAAACAAAACCATTTGTCTCCCTCGTGACACGTCTCTTAACACGTCCCTGTGTAATCTGCAGAGCCGTATGTGTAATAAAAGATGGAAAGGAAGCAGAAACACTGAGCACAGATGAGAAACGACACACGAGGAAGAACTTCTCTAGGTGGTGGTTTCAGGCCGAAGCAGACAGCGTCGGAAAGGTCTGGAGCTTATTGCGGGGAAGAAATATTCAGGATGTGTAACAGTTTTAAGGCTGATCCAAGGCTAATTGGGAGTGGGAGTGAATTAGGTGTTTACCAGAACAACTTTCTCCTTTGGTGAAAAAGTGTGTTTTTATTAAAAATACACAAAGCAGAAACCAGAAAAGGAGCATCTGAAAATGCAGATGACGTGGTTTGGGGTGGCTGTGTTTATCCCAGCTGATGTCTTTTGGGCTCCTTGGCTGCGGTGGGGGCTCCTGGGCTCCTGCTGACAGTCTAAACTGAGACTGAGGATCCCCCCCAGCTCGGAAGGGGCTCTCCTGGGAGGGCAGCTCTGCTCCTTTAGACATTCACCCCGGGACCTGTTTATCCGTGGTAAAGTCCTGCTCTAGTAAAACTTAACCCCTATAATTCAGTTCTTGAGAAGCTAAATTTGGGTAGTGAAAGGGTTGTAATACAGGCGATGTTCAGTTGTTGTGGAAGTGCTGTAAAGCCCTATTAAAGCTTTATCTGTCTACCGCCAGACATACTCCCTACCCCCACTCCTGCGTCCGTCCTTCTCCTCTCCAGTGTGTAGTGGCAGGAGCAGGAGCAGCTCAGCCGCGGGCGATGCTTTGCTGTGTCTCCCAGTCCATGCAGCAGGACATTTTAAAAAAGACATTCAAACTCATCCAGCTGCCAAACCTCCAAGACCACGGTCCCTTCTGCTCCCTGAGCTGTGGGGGCTGGACAGAAAACCATCCCAACTCTGTGAAGTGCCTCCGAGGGGCAGAAACCACTTCTGAGCTGCTTGTGTGGGACCCCTGGAAGAGCTGGATCCTTAGGAGCACTCCCAGGTCTGAACTCAGCTCCTCCCCTGGAGGATTAGAGGAGAAAAAAGCCTTTAGAGTTTTTAAAGTATGACAGCACACAAGGAAAGGCCGCAGATTTTCCTCGGCTGCTGGCCGTCGCTTATCCTGGCCCCCGCAGCACTCCCGCTCCAGGCAGGGAGATTGTCCGATCCTTTTCCTCCTTACGAGAGGCAGGAGATACATGTCAGCTCTGCCGGCAGGGGGAAGGGGAGAAGCCTTCAGGGAACTGTGGGCTGTGTGGAGGCAGGAAGGTTATGGACTTAAGCTGGGGGAAAGAAACCGGATTTTGTCGGACTGCAGCCCTGCGGCAAGACCCACATTGCTGGGCTCTGCTCTCGGCTTGGCGGGGCGTTCCTCTGCCTGGAAGATGAATGCTGCCATGTTCCTCCGTGCTGGCAAGGTACGAAGGAACAGCTTCTTCATAAAATCACAGCTGAGTTTCTATGGGCCTTTGGCCACACTGTGTTGGCCACACTGCGTTTGGGTTTCTTCTTATTTTCTGAGCCAGGGGCCTGGCCATCAGATAACTTTTGTGAGTGAACTTGCCATATCCCGTTAACCGTGGAGAAGTAACACTCCACTCACATCATTCCATTGATTAACACTGAGTTCATTAAGAAGTAAAGTAAAAGGACAGGAGAGTGAGTGATCTCATCTGGACCAGCAGAATTTGAAGGGCTCCAAAGCTGTACGAACCAATTTCAGTAAACTGCTGTCTCCAGTGTCTGTGTAATTTCAGCCCTGGTTCTTCATCACTTGCTTCATCTGTGGCTGGTGATGAGGGTTGGGAAAGAAGGGTTTTGCTGTTGGAGGTATGATACATCCTGGCACAAATGAATTCATCAGACAAAAATGAACTGACTGCCTTTAGATCTTCTCTCTCTGGGCTCAGCAGGTATCAGTGACTTCCCTGGAATGGGGCTAGACCAGCCAAAGGTCTGTTGTTCCCTCACAAGTCCCACCACCCAGATGGAGTGTTGCACCTGAGAGCACCAACAAAGAGAGAGGCAGGAGGAGAGGAAGGAGGTGGTGGGGCGGGAACTGTGGAGCATGATTAGATTGCTGTTACTGGTATCGCTTCTGCGGCTGCAGCAGCTGGGGCTTTAATTACAGAGATTAAAGGGGAAAAAAAACCATAGCCGCTCGTCAAATGATAAATGAAAAAACAAAACACGCGATTGCTGTTACGGGTATCGCTTCTGCGGCTGCAGCAGCTGGGGCTTTAATTACAGAGATTAAAGGGGAAAAAAAACCATAGCCGCTTGTCAAATGATACATGAAATAAGCAAACTGGCGTTGTGCCTGGGAAGCCATCTGAGTAGGGCTGCACCGGCCGACACGAACAGGGAATGCCAAAGCCGGGACCCCTTCTGATGAGGAAGACTGTGGTACCAACTTGAGCTTCGGCAGTCGAGAGAAAGCAAAGAGAGGTGACAGTCTGGCCCTGGGGTGAGGAGAACGATGAGCCAAGCTCAGGCTGATCACAGTGCCCGGTTCCTCCTGCTCAGCTTGAGAGTGTGGAGAAAACGGTGCAAGAGGCTGGGAGAGACACGGGGCAGCTGATGTGCGCTCGGCTGGCCAGAGTCCCTCCCACAGCCCTTCGTCAGGAGCTGGAGCTGTTCATGAAGAGCCCAGTTACTTCCCTCGAAATGGAGCACTTTCTTCCCATGGCTGCTGCTGAGCGCCCCCCGCTG
>NW_010415675.1:99269-105985 GCF_000710305.1 Buceros rhinoceros silvestris
ACCACTTTCGTCCCAGGGCTGCTGCTGAGCGCCCCCGGCTGTACACAGCCCCCCCACCCTGCGCTACCGGGGCCCCTTTGGGCAGCACCCGCCAGGGCCAGGGGCTGCCCAGACCTGCAGGGCACATCTCACACCCTGGGCAGGAGCCGCTTTCTCCCATTCGGAGAAGAAAGAGATGGCAAAGGAGAAATCAATTTGTCAGAAACCTCTTAATGAGCTGTTGCAGACAGCTCAGCCAAGGTACCGATGACCCCCCGGGTTAATTAACCAGCAGCAAAACCTGATGTCTTTTCTTCATTCTCCCTGTCTCATTTTCCTCTCGCAGCCAGCCAGGCTCTCCTTCAGCCTGGGTGCCGAGCTGCCCGCCGTGCGGCACCTTCAGGTGCTTTTCTGCCCTCCTCACCCTCTGCCAGCAGACCTGGCTCTGGACGGGAGTGCCAGAAGCCAGCACCCCTCCCAGCCAGCTTCATGCTTCATTTTTCATTACAGCGCGATTGCATCTGGCAGGAGCGTTCTGCCTCCAGCCTGCTGCCGTCCTGTCTCGCAGAACTGCCATCCCAGCCCCTGCTGCTGCCACAAAGGTGCCTTCAGGGCCAAACCAGCCCAGGCTCTTTCGCAGAGCAGTGCTGTGGGACGGTGACAGAAAGGAGCACACAGAGCCCCCAGACAGGAAGGCTGATGCCAGCACCAAGGAGGGACTCTTGCTAACACCCAGCATGGCCCTGGTGGTCTGGTGGCCTTTCAGCTCCCTATGGAAAGCAGAGCAAGGGCTCAAACACTGAATCTGCAGGTGGATCTTCCCTGTTACGGTCAGATTTAGGTCCTTTCATTGCACCCCTACAAAAGCAGGTGTAACAGCAGAGAGTAGAGCCTGTCACGGGCAAAAACGTGCTGTGGAGTTGAGCAAGGATGGGAGTCAGGTTGCTGAGGGACCTCTGGGGCCAGGCGTTGGGTTTGAGCCTCTCTGGAGGATCCTCGGGTTCAGATAAACTCCTTGGGAAAGCTCATAATTTCCAAACGCACCAAGAGAACTTTTTCCACAGGAAGAAGCTGCATTAGCTGAGTCAATCTAGCACCTGAGGGGACACCTCTTTGCCAGGGACAGAGACTCTGCTATTTTTAAGCTGCAAGTGTGAATGGAATTGGAGAAGAACATGTACTGCAAAGAGGAGCACCCATTCCTCACCGCTGACAATTTATCTAGCAGCTTCCTCCTCCGTCTCCTCTGTTGTGTTGACTGAGAGCCTTCCAGTGCCCAGCATTTGCTTCTCCTTCATGCCTGGTTGATGAACTCCAGTCGATGTCTTACGTTTGCACAGATGCATAGTCAGAGAAAGAACAAGTTTCCTGATCAGAAGTGAGCTGGATTAACTGTTCGGAGCAGGCACCACATCCTTTTTTCTCCCGTGACAATCACGTTCGCAGATCTTTCTGTGAAAGGACGTGACCAGGTAGTAAAAGGAGAGCAGCCCTGTTCCTGGAGTGGGAGGGAGGTAGCGGATACTTCATCTGGAATGGGCTGGGAGCATTGCCCGGTGACAAAGTTTGGGTGCTGTCTCTGTTCGGTCCCTCGAGGGCTCGCAGGGCTGCCCTGCCGCTGAGCAGCCGGGTTCAGAGCCTCCCTGGCAGCACCGGCTGAAGCACGGAGGAAGCAGAGCTCAGCCTCCTCCTCTCATCCAGCAGCTGCCTGAGCTTCCCAGTGCAGAGCCCGGGGCTGCTGCGGCTCAGAGCTACTGGAGCAGCTGGCTCAGGCCATCCCCTGCGGATGATGCCAGGGAAAACCAAGCCCCAGCCATGCCCTTTCCCCTGCCCTCCTCGAGCCGGGCGTCACTGCGGGCTGCTCTCACAGCTGCCACTTCCCAGGCTGCTGCAGTCAGTCAGCACAGATTTTATTTCACTAGAAAAGGCTTTGTTAAATGTGTCCGGTCTTACCAAACCACATCGATTGCCGTATTTCACTTCCCAGTCAGAACAAATGGATTTTTCAGCTGACCAAGAGGCCACGTAGTTGAGTTTTCTGCATGATGCAGAGCTGCCTTAGGAGTTCAGGAGCTGCCAAGACCGAATCTCTGAGCAGTCAGAGCTTGAAAAACTCCGAAAGGTTTGTCCATCCCAGAAAGCCAGAACTCAGAATGGGAAGTGGAAATTGTAAATTCTTTTCCACTTAAAACAAACAGAATTCCCTAAAAGAGGTCCTGGGTCTTTCTGAACAAAGAACATTCCTGAAATGTTTTTCGCATGGTTATATCATCAGTGACATTAATCACCTACAGATTGTGCTAATTGCCTGTTGCTGTGTCGCATGTGTATTTGTCACTAGTGTAGCAATCAGACACTAACATTATTGTTATTTTATTCAGATAAAAGGTTGGACATCTGCAGGTTATGATAATTACAGGAGGGATCATTACATTGTAATTATTGCCGTTACCCTTTATAAACCAGGGCCAAACACTGTGCTTGTTGGAGTGGCCTTGTTGCACCGAAACCTTGTGTGGCTGCAGTTCCCCTGGCTGATGAATTCTGGAGGTTGGGGTGGGGGGGACAGGCCCCTTTCCCAGCCCCTGATGCCTTCATGTATTTGCTGATGTGTTTGCTGGAGACTCGCTGCCATCCTGGCTCAGCCTCGCCCCAGCGCAGCCCCTCGCTGCAGCTCTGGCAGGGCCACGCGGCCACTCGCGGGGGACGCTCCTGAGCACCCTGTGAGCACTGTCCCTGCTGTCTCCTCCATCCGGGGACACGGTCTGACTAGACCAAGCTCTTGGGGGGGGTTGCAAGGCTAAAAATCATCTTTTGTGCTGTGAGCTGCCCTGCCGTAGCCTTGTGCCAGGCTCGCTGCGCAGTCTGTCGTTATGTAAATTATAGCAACTACAAAGGAAAATTACTTCACCCATTTAGAATGAGGCTTTTCTTTCCTTCTTCTTCTTTTTGCCTCTGAAGCCACAGCATACGCAAACCTGCCCAGGACTCTCATTCTGCAAGCTTCACTTAGCAGGGAAATTGTTTTATTTGTGTTGGGGCTTTGAATCGCAGCTTAATGACGTGCAGGGCTGTGGGTTTTCCATTCCATTTTATTTTATTAGAGAAGCACTGAGCATTTCTCATCTCTGCTCGGGACAAAACATGCTCCTGTCTCAGGAGAAGGGAGTTCTGCTTTGTTCCTTTGTCCTCTACAAGCTGCGACACCAGTATCTGCTCATGTAAAGGCAACACCAGCTACTTGTCACTGCCCTCGAACACACCTGGGCTGAGGTGCAGACTCTGGCTGTGCTGAGGAGAACCCATCGGGTAGGTGTAAACCCACAGAGCAGCAAACCTCCCTGACCAGGAAACTCATCTACCCACAGCAGGGTGAGCATCGTGGGCTGTGGATTGTGAGGGCTACAACAGGGGATGCTTCCAAGCGAGGTGCTGAAGGCTTGTGTCTTCATGGTGCTGAGGAACTAGGACGTCCCTTTCTCCAAGCTGGAGAAAGCTACACCCTGTGTAGCTGGAGGAGCTGTTTCCTCCAGGAACCTCCCCTTCTTCCTGATGTATTGGACCTGAACTCTTCTTAGGTGCCCCTCTTACGATCTTCTGAGGAGTCTGTTTCCATTCTTCAGCGACGGGGAGCAGAAGAGCTGGTGAAGCTCCGGGCAGTGGGGGAAGGCGTGCCCGAGCTGCGGGGAGCAGGGAGGTAGAGGTACTGCTTTTGCTCCAGCCTTATCAAGTCCAAACTTCAGAACTCCCCATTTGGCTCTGCCCAAATCACACAGCTGCTTCCCAGGAGCATCACCCTACCCCAGCCTGGATTCCTGGAAGCACTTGGCCCCCGTGCTGGCCTCTGCTTAGGGAAACGGAGCCCCAGATCACTTCTCCAAGAACCACCTGTAAAGTATTGCAACCTCCACAACTTGTGAAGACACTTTGTAAAAAATCTGCAGGTTGTCTTTTGAAGCATGTGACTTTCTAAATGGAAAATTTGTCAAACTCTCATTTTTTAACTTATTTTGTGAGATCTGAAGCTGGAAGGTAGGTGTTATTTTTAAATTGCTGGTTTTTATCAGCAGCACTGGAAGTGTCTGAGCTGAAAGCTGAATCTCATCACATGCCTTTGAGTCTTGAAACTTTAATAAAAACACAGCTACTCCACAAGTCCCAGTGAAACTCAGAGACGTGATCTCTGATTCCATGTATCAGCTCACGAAGCCTTCTCCTAAAGTCTTAAATGTTATTTTTTTCTGCCAGCTTTAAGTCTCTGCATACCAGGGACAATCCTATTAAATAATACTGAGATGTCAGTTTTGTTTGTTGGTCGTTTAATCCACTTTTACAAGGAATGTAAAGAGTCTGAGAAGCATATGAACTGTAATACAGTCTTGGAAAGTTACTAGTTGAAACATCTCATCAAAATAACGCTTTGCTCCTTTCCTCTGAGGGTTTCAGAGCACTTTGCAGGCATCACGCGGACCTTACCAGCCCCGTCTGCAGTTGGTGAGCATCTCTGCTCAGGAGGATCTTTGGCTTTCTTCCCCGGTGAGGCAATGGGATGTCTTGAACTGTGTCCCATGGCATCTCGAGCTCCACAGGACCTTCTGGTGGGGAAGAGCCTGCCGAGGCTCCCTCTCTTGCCTCTCAAGTTTAAACTGCATCTTGCCCATGTGTTTTGACTATCATTCATAAGCCGAGCCCCTTACCGGACTGGAGAAGTCAGTGCACGCACTCGCTGTGCCGGGGTGAAGCGTGAGGGCAGCCATGGCTGTCACCTCAGGTATCTTCTGAGGTAGACACAGCCTGGGTTAGTCCTGCTCGTGGCCTGATGTGGCCTTTGCAACTCAGGCCTGGATGGCCACGTGTCGCCTCTGTTCCCCTGGGACACATCACAGCCAGGCTGATACTTGTGTGGCTGTTCCTAATTCCTCAGAAACTCAGAGGAAAGGAGGGCAAGGAAGTACCGAGAAAAGAAAGAGAGAAGGAAGATGAAAGATGGCATTTCTCTCTTGAGGCAATGCAAGAAATAAACCAGAGTCCTCCTCCTCCCCCCAAACCACCCCCACCTTTTTTTTTTTGAATTAACATATTTATTTCTTTTCTTGGCCTAGGAGATGGTTTTGTGCCCAAAAAATGTAATATACTCCTTGATTTCTGGCTGACAGCCTCTGAAGTGTGCAGGCGCTCTTCCCTTCGGCTCCGGCACTTCCACACCAGACACCTGCCTGGCGCCGGGGCGCAGGCTCAGGCAGGACTGTTGGTCCTAGGCACGTCCCCGACTGCTTCGGGCAGTTTCGCTGGAACATAAGGCTGGGACAAAGGCAGTGCAGCTTCAGTGGTGGGCATTCAGGAGGACTGGGTGTATTCAGCTCTTAAAACAACAAGCCGGGTGTTATTTCTACAACAGGATGGTGCTCTGCTTTTCTCAAGTGTCTGAAGAAGAGCGATGGCAAAGATCTGTCTTGGCCTGCTGGGCCAGGAACCCTTGGATCAGCCCCCTAGACACAACCTCCCAGGCAACCTCCAGATGAGCATTTGTTCCGTCCGCTTACGCTCTCTGCCCGGCCTCCCCTCAGCTGGGTCACGATTTCTTCAGGTCTGGTGCTGTAAGACAAGAAGTGGTTTAGTAGATTAGGAAGGAATGGGGAAAAACATAATGGAATCTTGGAGAGAAACTGTCTACAGACAGAAGCTGTTGGAGCTCATGCAGCTACTGAAGGGCCTATTTAATTTCTTGACCACAAATTTAGTAGCTCAGATTTTAGAGCCTCCGTTTCCTTTGTAGGCTGGGAGTAATGCCGGAGCTCCCGTGTGCCCCTTGCTTTGGGATGCTGGAGCAAAGACCCCCAGACATTGTCCTGGCGCTGGGGGGTAGGAAGCACCCGCTGTCATGACTAGTGCATTTCCTCCACACGCCACGTACCTAACGCCAAGTGAACCTTGGCACCAAAGCCTGAAACTCCCCGTCCATCTCCTGAAACAGGCTCTGCTCGGGGTAGAGCCAACTGGCTACGTCTCTATTCACTGGCAGCGAACTCAGAAGTGTGGGACTAAATATATCTCAGCCCTGCAGCCTCCTTCCAGAGGAGGGAGGAAAAAAATAAATAAGAAGACGGAATGAATGAAGGGCCTGAGCGGTTCCCAAAAGCCATTGCTTCTCGTGTTATGAGATATAGATGACATTTATGAGTCTAATACCAATATTGATGTTTGCAGAGACATTTGTTCAGTGCTTGAAGTAAATACCTTCCCGGTCGATATAAATAAATGCAGCTGAGTTTTTGTTGTGTGTAGGCTTTACATTCAGAGAAGAATTGGAAATGCCTTTTCTTTTTTTATTTCTTGTCTCCTTAAAAAGTTTAAGATACTGAATCATGAATGGACCACGGGAGGGACGGATGATGGATGAGAGAAAGTCAGGAACCATTCTTCGAGGAGGTTTTATTGAACATCCTGTGATTATTTTCTGCAGCCCCACAGATTCCACTGCTCAATACATTTAAGCTCATATGGGTTGAGTTTAAGGTTGGCTCCCTGAGCTAGGCTGAAAAAAATCTCCTGTCCTATTGCTGCACGAAGAAGTGGTCCCAGTCCTACAAGCTCTTACTCCTCAGGTATTCCTTGACTCTGCTCACTGAATGGGCAGAAAATAACCCGGTAATTAAAAAAGCAATGGGAGTAGAGGGGAGTTGGGAACAGTCCTGCCTTGTTTGGGGTGTCCCAGTTTGAGCTGAAACTTCCTGGTT
>NW_010415676.1:0-24907 GCF_000710305.1 Buceros rhinoceros silvestris
TTATTTTTTTAACACTACAGAAGTCTTTTGGGTGTGAGGTGCAAAGTCTGTTTTCCAATGACATTGTGAAAAGTTTAGGCAAAAGTCACCTTTATCTGGATTTGAGCCCTTAATTGCTAGTATTATGTCAGTATAAAAAGAAGCCGCTCTTTGCTATACTGGCTTTGGCTATCAATAGCTGAAAATGCAAATAATAGCAATTCCAAAAGCTGCTTTGAAGTTAGAGTGAAATGCATGTGTTATGGGGGAAGATGACTTACATGAAGAACAGCAAACCCTAGCAAGTCTTTCTGCATGGTGATGTGGTTTGTGTTCCCAAACGGCTGAATACAAATACGCAGGTTTTACTGCTAACGGTGTAATTAGGCTGTTTAGGCAAATTAAATGGCTTGTGGTGATTGCCGAAAAGAGCTTGCGATCCAGGGATAGGCATTGAGAAAAATATTGGGAATTAATAAAGATAGGAAAGGAGGAGATTGAGAGTTACAAATAAGTAGTAAGAATTATCAATAGTTACGATACAACCTGGTAACTCAATCACTTAAGTATGTAAAGTAAGTGAATTGGTTTAGTATGTAAATTAAGTGAATCATTTACATAAGCAATCACAAGCATAAGTTTCCTTTCTGTGACTGCTACTTGAGATTTGGGATAGTGTCAGTAGGTCAATTAAGAATCGCTACCAATAAAGAGAAATAGCCAATCCAAAATGGAGAATTACTTACTGTGTTTATGGATCCCAAGCTATCTACTTGCTTTTTCTGCGCTTAACTGTAAATACAAAATATGCTTGCTATAAAGAGAGCCAAAGTGCTCGTGAACGAAGGCAAGTACAAAACCTTTATATACACTACAGATAGTAGCTTTTATTTCTCATTTAATACTTACCTCTTGAGCAGGAATTGGCTTGCTTTAAAAAGTTCGCTGTCCTAGCTAGGAGGCTTTGATTCACTTCAGTAACAGTTACTGTTCTGTAGCAGCTGGAGCATACAGACCTCTTGTGGTAAACACAGAGCACTGCCAAAACGTAGCCTCTGAAATGAGTGAGGCTACGTTTAAAATCAAGAGGGGAAGTAAAATGTGTCCTGCAATCATGTTAACTTTGATTTCCTTAACACAAACATTACATTCCAGAAAACCCCAATCCTAAAAGTGGTATTATTCCAGGAAGTTTGAGCTTTGAATCGGTCTTGTCGGCAGTTGCTGATTTTAAAGCTCCTGTTTTTGAACCTGGAGGTTCCATGCAACAAGGAATGTATACACCTAAAGGTATGGTAACTGGTGTCCTCTTTTAACATATTCAGTGTTAAGATGTTTAACCAGACGTTTTTCTCTTAAGACAAAACCAGCCTGCTAAACAGTGCATCCCCCACAAAAAAAACCACCGCCACCAAAAATCCCACAAACCTTGTTTGACTTTTTCAATTACTGTCTATTGCTTATATTTAAGAGCATTGCTAAAGACTGTTAATAGTCTTTAATAAATTCATTTTGATCTAGAGTAAAAATAAGCTGCTCGTATTAGTCAGGTATCCTTAGAAAGTAAGGGAAAGCTGGAGAACTGAAAAAATATATTGTTTGTATTTCACTGATCTGCATATTTAATCATTCACATGGTATAAAAAGTCTGATGTACATTCAGTAGAGTTTAGAACTTTGCGTAAGTCAAGTGTCAGTTGTAAAGACATTTTCTTTGAACTTCTCCGATTTGAATATTAAAGATACTATGATACATATTTCTTTCTTTTATATTGCTGAACCATCTTAGTAGACTGTAACATTTTTCCTAGTCAATAGTGAGGTTCTAAAACAAGTACAGACTAGGCTGGTTATAGAATATTGTTCTATAATTCTGCAATGCAACAGTGCAAAAATGACAGGTTTTTTCCCCCTGACCAGCTTGTCAACTAAATTGGACTCAGCATAGTGTTGGTGTATCAAAGGAGAGGAAGAATTTAAGAACTCGGTGTGCCGTTACTGTTTCCTGTCACTGAGCAGATAAGCCTGTAGGAATCTGAAATGCTCCATGTGCTCTGGTTGTGTTTCAGCTCATGACAAAGCCGAAGAGAGATTAACTCCTTTCTGCCCTGCTTACCTCCCTTGAGGACTGGCAGGGTTGGAGTATGACCATCTTGAAACCATTTGTTTTGTAGGCTGTGTTCTTTTTTTGGATTTTTTTGTTGTTGTTAATGTAGGAACTAATACTGTACTACCTTGTTTGCTAGTTCTTGTACTGGGAGATTGATGAGTCAGTGAAGCTCTTACTTTTATATGAATTAACAGCCAGTTAAGTCATTTTATGAAACCGAAGTTTTTGGTAATTGATTAGTTCCGGTTCCTTGATATGTAATGGGGCAGTTTAACACCTATGTATTTAAAATAACTTCATTTAAATGTTATGTAAACTGTGTTTCCTTATATCCTGTCTAGTTTCTGGAGCTTGTGACATTTTGATCCTTTTCATAATACAGTGTGAAGGAAAAAAAAGATGGATTATGGTATTTTTAATTACAACATTTTATATTTGGGGAATCCGATGCTAGATTATAGTGTTCGGGGTTTTTTATTGTTTTGGGTTTTTTAACATAGCTTACCTATGCAGAATGCCTTTTTCTTAAAGTTATAAAAAACTGCAGAAATAAAAGCCAGCATGGTTTTCTTGTGTACTAAAGCCTTTTCAGTGTTTATAATCTTTGTAAGACTATATAGGTTCTCAAAAAGAATGGTGGTATTCCCATTCAAGCACTGTAGTTTGTGGTCTGCCACAGTTTCAGTAAGTCATGTTGAGATCCTTTCCCACTAATCCCTTGTTTCCCTAGATTGGGGTGGGGGGGTGGTGGAATCTATGATCACAGAAGCCCCAGATTTTGCTTCCATTAACCATCAGTTAGGAAAAAACAAACCAACTTCCAAAACCTGGACGTAGTTCTTCCTGTTAGCTGTGGATTTGTGTGCTGAAAAAGAGCTCCTTGTGCGTTTCTGATATTCCCTGTATGGCTTCCTCAGTCCACTTTCCTCACTGTGCATTAGCAGCCCAAACAGGCTTGGCCTGTGTTTCAGACTGCCATATTAAACTCTGTCCAGAAAAAAATGGATGTTTTGCAAACCAGATCTGGTCATATTTCATACACAGTGGAAACTACGATAAGTGTTCTTTCTCAGCAGTGTATGAGGGTGTCTGCAGAACTGTTAACACCGGCAGGGGTTAATAGAAATACAGACTACTTGTCTTCCTGCCTGCGGGAAATTAATCTCAAAAGCGTGATAATGCTGCTTACTTTTGCCTATGAAAACTTTGAAGAATGTTGTAAGCACTTGTGTAGTGTTATGCTTGCTGGTGGAGCTAAAATTCTGTATCCACTGGGTTTCTTCTTCCTTTGATGGGTCACTGAATCTTGCCTTCATATTGCTGTGTTACGAGAGCTGAACAGTTCCAGACAATTAATACAATGAGCATCTTCATTTGGCTTTAGGTTGAAAAGTTAGTTTTGTTTTTTAATAACTTGTAAATAGAAAAAAAAGTAGCAGTTAAATAGGATGTCTTTATTTATAGTCTGTTTAGACTTACGTGTTTGTGATTGTTTTGAAAAGCGAGTCTGGATGTTACTGTAGAGCTACTAAATTAAACACAGGTAACTAAGCTTTTAATGCCGAAGTAATGCATAGATAGTAAAAATAAAACAAAAGCATGTTTGTAAAGGAATGATCACAAATCTTATTTGATAAGAAACTCGGCCATTTAAGAGACCGAACAAAAAATTGTGTTATTTGGCTCGCCGCACTTTAATATCACCTACCTGCTAACTGCTCTGCAGTCTTTACTTCCTATTTTCAAGAGGGCTTGTTGCTTATCAAGTACCATGTGAAAAATAATTTAAACCTTCTCTTACGTGTACTTAGAAATGAAGAAGAGCAAAACAAGATGCATACAGAAAAAGTGGGTTTGGGGCTGCCTTTATATACTTTGGATAAATACATTTACTTAGATTTTTAAAAGACTGAATTTTTTTAAAAACTTTCTTCAGCATGTGTTACAACTGTTATTTTATCAGAAATGTGTGATTCTGTTTATCTTCTATCCCACATTGTAAATTATTATGTAACAGAAGAAAATTAGAAGACACCAAAATAAAGTTTGTAAATAGGAGAGATATATTGCCTTCATAGATTGTTTTTTTTTTTTTTTTTTGAGCAAAGAAAAATTTTTGGTGAAATTTTGTTTAGTAGTAATTAGTATAGTAAGTATTATTAAGAATTACTAGAAAGTACTTTGCTTAAAAAAATTATGTAATAGAAAATCAATGTAATTAAAGCTAGTTAAGAAGTTAAGGTCTTAAAGAGAATTTTAACATGCCTTCTTTTACACAACAGCTGAAATTTGGGATAAGGAATTTGACCCTGTCATGGTAATACTTCGAACGGTTTATCGTAGAGATGTGCAGTCTGCAATGGACAGATACACAGCATTGTAAGTTGGATCATTTGTAGAAACGTAGCATCATAGTGTTGCTCATTGCACAATATTTTTTTTTATTTTCACTGTCTCATAATGCTAACCATGTTATCAAAGTTTTCAGGCCCCAGATTTGTCCTTGTGTAAATAGTTTATAAACTTAAAGACATTAACAGGGTTTTGTTTAACTTAGTTTGTTACTCTTGCATAAATGTTTAAGAATGCATCTGAGGTACCACGGACAAAGTAGTGAATGTCATCAAAGATAAAATGCTTAACCAAATGTTAAACGTGGAAAAATCAATTGGAAATTACTTAAAGAATGCAGCCTTACTTATTTTTATTTATTTTACATTTAGGTACATGAAGCATGGTATTGCAGTATTCTGTGTTTTGAAATTATATTGCAGACAATGTGTTTTTTCTTCTATGTAGTCACCCATGACAGAAGCCATGGGTGAATTAAATTCTGGTTTAAATACAGTAAAAAAGCCACTTGTTGACACTCTTTAAGTTCGAAGAAGTAAGAACATTTGGTCTCAATTCTGTCCCTTGACATTCCATGCCTTGTAGCTTCTTACCCTTCAGATTCTTATTTCAGCTAACTTACTTTAGTTGTCTTTTATTTCGCACCTTGGCACTAAAAATCAAGTTTAAAACCCCCTATAATAAACTTAGTGAAATAATCCTCTGCTCCTGTGCTCATTCCCTTAAGCCAAAGGATCATCATACATGTATACTGTAAGTGATTTTGAGCAAGGTTGTCATCTATTAAATAATTGCATTATGTACTGCACTGCATTCCAGCTTGTTAGGGTCCATGCTGAACTTAACACTTAAAAATTAAGTTCATAGACACAAAAGAACTGGTACTGTCAACTATACTTAATTATGTTTAGCATTTCCTGGTGTTGCCCATAATTCATTGCTATAGACATGAGGTTTTTATTTTGGATGTCTGACTAACATGGATTTCGGTCAAATGAAAAGTTTTCTATCTCTTCTACGTGCCTCAGAATGAAAATGGAATTCTTAAATTAATAGCTTAAATTAATATCAGTAAAAATCATTTAAATAAAAGTTCTTTAAATCAGTAGTAATCCACAGAAAAGTAAGATTCAGTTCATGCAAACATTCCAGTTATTGGAATGTTGCTTAAATACATAAAATGGCTTAGAAATGCTCATCAATTCTGAAGTCAGGCTAATTAAAAAAAAAAGCAGAATAGTTATCTATAACAGTGACAGTTGTCAGTCTACATTATTGCGGTGTTTAACCTAAGTCTCATTTGTTTCAACAGTTTAAAGCAAAGTGGTAAATTCCCTGGGAACCCATGGCCTCCTTACAAGAAGAGAACACCTCTACACCCAAGTTACAAAGGTCTCGTAAAGCTCTTGCACTGTAAAACCCTGCACATCGTGCTGTTCACGCTTCTTTACAAGGTACAGTCATAATTCTTATTAAGTCCAGTATTTTACTTTTCACTTTTTTAGAACAGGAGTTTTTAGAAGCATGATTTTTTACTAGATTATTTAAGAGTAGTCAGGTTCAAATTTATGTTTTTATTTTTCTTTAATTTTCTCTGTCTAGTGTGATGTTTGCTACCAGTTTCATTATTTCATGAATGGTTACTTCATATATACAAACACTAAGTCATCCAAGTGTATGAGCAGCCCTACTCTGTTTTGAGGAACACTGTCTTAACCATTGGAGTTTCTACTGGAATTGTTGTTCTGTGATGGTTTCAGGGAGCATGGTGGTGTGAGCGGTGTTCCTTTGGCTTCTGCTGCAGAGTGTGCATCAGCAGCCTGTTCAAATGCAACCTTCATGGCTTTGGATCCTCAATAGCAAATATGTCTCATAACAGCTCTGATGTTTTTAACAATGCTTCCCAGATACATTCTGGCTTTTGATAATGTCATAGCACTTGTTTTTCAGGACTACTTGATGCCTTCAATTTGCATTTGGTTTTTGTCTTTAAGAGAAGTACATCCTTTTTGAAGAGTACATTCATCAGAAAATGGGACTTTGAATCTGTCTTTACTTAGTGCTTTCAAAGCAGTATGCTGCAGAGGTGGATGAGGGACTATAAAAAGTGGTTTGACTGAGGAGTGCTCTTCCTGGGCAGACTTCCCTTTCATGCTCTTTTAAGTGCTCCCAGCTCCCCTAAAGCTCTTGTCTTGTTTCACTGTTAAACTTCTGTTAAATACTAACAGCAATAACTGTTGTGGTATTTGCAAAGAGCCATGCTTACTCAAAAAGATTATATAAAGATGGTTATTTATTATTTGTAATCAAAAAGATTACATAAAGATGGTTGTTAACTAAATTCCCGTTAACCCTTCTGGTATTCTGACCAAGTTCTTGGGCCTTCTGGCCAAGGTATCCAGGCATCGCTTATAGAACTAGGATCTCCTGAGACCTTGTGGTGGCTGATCATGTGAAAAAGGGAGGGAAAGCTAGGTGTGGCTCTTTGCTTGTAGCTGACAGTAGTGGTATCTGTGCAGCTTTAGTTGGCATTTTAATGTTAAACTAAGTAACAGCTTATCTTACTAGAATTGGTAAAAATTTTTAGGTCCAAGTTTTCGTGACTTGAAAGATGTAAAATTAAAATTCGCTTTTGTGATGATGCTCAAAGGTGATCTTTTTCTAAACATCCAAATAATTTTTAATCATCTTTAAAAAAAAAAAAGGAGTAAAAATGTGTCATCTAGAACACTCTTTTTGTAGGTTTAGATATACTGAAGTCTTAATAGGCTGAGTGGAATAATGCTTTCCTGTCTCACATAACACTGCTGTTGATCCATCACATTCAAAATTACATGTCTTATTTTGTAGTACTGTTCTACTACTGTTACCGGACAGCTATATTACTGTTGTTATTCTTACTGTGCTTGGCCTACTTGGAACATTTTTTTAATCCTATTGCATAATTGCTAATCAGGTATTTTGTCAGAGCATTCAGTCATACAAGAGTGAAGTTTAAAATATCTGCTGATGTTTCAGGGAAGATATTCCAGAAACTTGAATAGGCAATTCACTGCTCTTGAAAATAATAACTGTATTTTTATGCATATGATAAGACTTTCAAAATGTTACTGTGCAACAAAAAGAAAACTATTTTAAATGCTGAAATTTGTGCTCAGTGTGCCTACCAAGAAGTAGAAAGTATTACGGTGTTCTGCCTGGCTAGTCTTTTTTTTTTTTAACTGATACTCATATCTCAAGATACAGCTCTTGTGAGAATACTGATTAATTGAGGGGGAAAAAAAAAAGGCAGACAAAAACGACATGTTTCCTAGTGTCTCAAGCCTGGAAGTTCACACTCGGAGATAAAATTTGTAGACAGTATCTCCAGGTTCTTCATAGGAGACTCCTGGCTACTTCCTTTACCTTCCAGTTTAGGTTAGAGATGACCATCAGTTTTTTGGCAGTTTTTGGTTTTTTTGTAATAGGGATTGTGAGAGTATCAGAGGTAAAACCTTTGAAGATGTCAATGTCTGCTTTTCTGCCTAGATATTAATGGATCATCAGAATTTATCAGAACACGTGCTTTGCATGGTTTTGTATTTGATTGAGCTGGGCTTGGAAAATTCTCCAGAACAAGAGTCAGATGAAGAGGTGAGGAATAAGTAGCATATTTTTTCATTAAAATATTAAAGTATTGTCTAATGTTTTAATATTCTTTAAAAATAGATGTTTATTGAAATAATAACTACCACAGGAACGATGATAAGACATCTTTATTTACTTAAGGATCAACTAAGAAAAAAGAAAATTGCATAGAGTTGTGAAGAGGACTATGGTATTCTGGGTTTTTTCAGCAGTTTGTGCGTATCTAACCTGACAACACAGATTGGTTAGATTTTTAGTACGCTGTGAATTAGTACTTGAAATTGGGTGAAAAAATTGTAAAATTATTGATTCGAAAACTTGCTTACATTTCTAGATTTTCAACGTAAACTTTTATCATTAAGTATTTTCTTGCTAAAGCTCTTTATCTTCTAAATTATGTGAACTGGCCAAAATTTTAACTGTGCTTTTGATGAGAATTTGAATATAAAGAGCTGTTATTTTTGTGATTCCAGATTCCCTTATGGTGTATGAATTTCAAAATTTTTCCTACTGTTTAACATTGCTCATATGACTAAGGATCTGCACTTTTTTCCCCAGAGATTTACTTCTGTATAGTTCAGAGTTCTTTGTAATATTCTTAGATTGTACAGCTTTGGATTACTCTGAGTAGTTCCTTTTACTTCTGCATGACAGCGCTGATGGCTGTGTTTGGTTATATTCAAATCAGATGTGTAGATTTATCTCTTTATCAGACCTGTAGTCTTCATGGTAGGCATCAGGCATATCATAATTTTTAAGAGGTGTATCAGCTTTAGAGAGGTATGAGCTATTCAACATATTGTTCCTATCTCATGGAGAGGTGATGGCCTCTAATACAGTTATAATAGCAACATGAATTATTGTAACACATAAGAGAAAGTATACTAATGCTTTTTAAAATTATTTTAGGACTCTGCAGGTGGACAAGAGCATTGTCATGATAGTTGGTTTCCAGGCAGTAACTTGGTTTCTAACATGCGTCACTTCATTAACTACGTCCGAGTAAGAGTACCAGAAACTGCTCCAGAGGTGAAGAGGGAGCCACCTGCAAGTACAAGTTCTGATGGTTTAGCTTCATCACAAGTAAGTACATACAAATACCGGTCCATTCCTTAGATCAGTTTAAGCTTAGTTTAAGGGGGATTTTTAGGATATATTTTTTTTAGTGTTTTTATGAATTTCTTAGGGTATTTTTTCTCCAGTAATCTTCTTAAGTGTACCAATAACAGAAATAGAAGTTATTTCAAGTGATACCTCCTTCCAGATGATGTAGTTAATGACTTTTTTTTGTCCTCAATCTACCAGAGTTCAAGGCGGAAGAGCCTCCAGAGAGAGGTAGATCTGTGTGCAGTTTGTTCTCCTAAGCAATTAACTAGCAACATGGCTTTAACTGTGCTCACCTTAACATTCAGCGAAATTTTCTAATATTCCTGAATTTCCTTTTAAACTCATATTAATTTTTCTTTCCTTTTAAATTCATATTGCAAGGACTTGTGCTTTTTTCATATTCTTGATGTTAATCAATGTAGACATTTAAGCAATGAAATGCCCTTACATTTTTAATACGAATTTTGAAAGAAAAACATTCAGTTATAAAATGTCATTGTTAGCTTATTGCTTGAGCTTTGTGTTTAGGCGTGTTTTGTCTTGCCGAGATAGTACTAACATTTAATAGACTAGTCTTAGCTTTCTCAGATCTAGGTGAGTTTAACTTACATTGAAAGTGCATTCGAAATGATTACTGGCAAGGGTGGGGTTTTTTGTTTTTTTGGTGTTTATATGTAATTGGTGGGATCCTGAAAGATTAATAGCTGGTAGATAATATAATCTCTGTGTCGGGATTGCGTTTTATCTCTTGTATACAGCATTTTAGATTTCTGTATGCCAGATGTAGTGAAGTACCATGGATATTTCTTTTGCCTATTAATGTTAGAGAAATAGATAAAAAATTCATGTAGGTAGGTGAGGTGAAATAGATTAAAATATACCAAAGTATTTGGCATCTCTTGGCTGACAGCCTTCTGAGAAGCAGAGGGCAAGATGTTAAAACGATTCTGAATTTCGTGTTCAAAAAATTTAGGAAGCACAGCTCTGCTCTGAATTCAGTATACGTGGGTTGCTTCCATGTATCCTTAATTTGGGACTGAAAGCAAGGATAGCATAGCATAGAAATGTCTGAATGAGCTCTGTCATTAATGTAACTGCGCTCACATGCTCATGTGTCCTGGATAGCAAGTTAGGCTTGCAAATAGGGGTTTGTGGCTAATAATAATAATAAATCCATGCAAAATGGTCAATGCCCCTGCAGCTGTGTGGGCTCACCTGTATTCACCTGTGTGGACTTGCAAGTTATATTGTGCAACAGTGTACAGTAGACTTAAATAAAGACACTTAAATTACATAAAGATACTGAAATTATGGATATTCTAAAAGAAGTGAAGGGAATATTACTTGGAGAACAGAAGTCTGACTAGAGGAAAGCTGGTTGTTAGTTGTTTTGGTATGGATGATATTTTCATTTTGTACTTGGCTTTTTATGCAGCTCTATGTAACAAATTCATACAAAAATATGACATGCAGACTTAGTATTTTGCTGTATCAAACTTCAATACATTTTGAAGAGGAAAGGAAACTTCAAACATTTCATGTTTTTCCTCCTAGCTTAAAATATATTCTAGAGTTTTAAAATGTGTGTTGTTTATACTTGTATTTTTGAAAATTAAACATTGTATTTTTTTTTTTCCTAAGAACTCGGGGACAGCCCAAGTGTTCAGTTTGGTTGCAGAACGTAGAAAGAAATTTCAGGAGATCATCAATCGGAATGCCAGTGAGGCAAATCAGGTGGTTCGGCCCAAAACGTCAATGAAATGGTCAGCACCTGGAGCAACTCCACAGCTAACTACAGCCATTCTAGAAGTCAAGGAAAGCATACTGTCCTTGCTGATTAAATTGCACCACAAACTCTCAGGAAAACAAAACTCTTACTATCCTCCGTGGTTGGATGATGTGGATGTTTTAATCCACTCAGAAATTCCAAGATACTCTCATGGTGATGGAATGACAGCAGTAGAAAGAATATTATTGAAAGCTGCTGTACAGAGCAGATTGAATAAACGCATAATTGAAGAGATATGTGAAAAGGTGACACCTCCTGTACCACCAAAAAAGATTAGTTCTGCAGAGAGGAAAACTTTGGATAAAGAAGAAAGGTAACATTAATAACAAAGTAAAGGGGCGATAGAAGGGCAGTGTGTGTTGTACATCTGTTGACTGATCTGTCTCTAGGTCTTCACGTGAATTGTTAAAAGAACAAAAAATTCTAAATAAGTGATATACATGGGTACTAAGGAAGAACCTGCGTATTGCTAATTTAGATCTTTAAATTAGAAAACTTTTGTAATGATTTTATGTGATATATACACTCACCCTTCATGGTGCCATGTATACCACTCACATACACAAAGATGCAGCATTAAAATGGTGTTAACTTTTGAGACATAATCTCAAGACGAGTTAGATGTTTTTTATTTGTGTTGTCTATTCATTCACATGCACACATCACACCATGATAATTTTTGTTTGTTTACTATATGTGGATTTGGTAATTCTGCCTTTTTTTTTTCTTGTCCAACATATTGAAATGGTTTTAAATTTTTTATAGTTTTTAATTTTTTTAAATTATATTCATATTTTCTTACAGTGTGGCCTGAAAACCTGCATGCCAGATGTCTGTCTTGGGTTGAAATTTTTTGGGGGGCAGATTTGAGATTGAGGTTGGGGCATAATGAGTCCTAAGAGCACCCAGAATACTACCACTATTGAAACTGAATGCAGAGAGCCTGCTTCTCCTCTGCTTTCAGCAGATGTTGTGTTGGCACGTAAGCCCTGTGGAAGAGGAATCATCCAGTTCAAATGCCTAGAGGACAGCAACCAGAGCTGAGAAGTAGAGCTGAAAACTGGAACTGGCAAGGGCAGAGTTGAAGACTGGGGATGGAATGAGAAACCTTCTGGACAGTGCAGTAGCAAAGGGAGGATACCAGGTCAAGTGAATAGATGATGTGAGAAGACTTAAGCTGTCGAGTTGGTGGTCATGTTAGGGAAGAACTGGGTTGTCAGGACAGAAATACTTGGAGAAGAGTAGCAAGTGAAAGACCAATTTTTAGTGAAAATCTCAGTGGAAGAGAATGGGGTCCTGAGAGTTGACGGAAGAATGTGGAACAAGAATGCAAATGCCCCGAGGGCACGAGTGAGACAGAGATTGGCATTTGGGTAATGTAATAGAGCCAGCCAGAAGGAAGAGTTGGCTGGACTGAGGCAGTGGGAAGAGACTGGTAACTGGTCAGTGCAAAAGATTGAAACATGGCATTTGAAGCAAGAGAACGGATAGTGTTAGAAGGCTGGGGCATAGAGAGTGAAAGGGACGAGTCAGAGTGCTTACCACATTAACTGAGGTAGAGACATGGCAAGGCTGGAATGGATGAGCATACTCTTGGGTGCCTGTCCGAGCAGTATTTTGATATATTAATGTAACCAGACTACATGATTATGGTTCTAGAAATTTGAGTAGAAATGTGCAGCCATCTGACTTGGTTTCTTGATTACCTTTGTTTATCCTGCTATTTTTATTTGTTTGAAAATAATTTTTTCATTGAATTCTCTCTGATATGTTCAAGACTTAAACTGTACTTGAAAATCAAACATAAAATATTAAAAATATTTTTGTTACATACTTTTACAAAGTAAAATATATTTTTTTTTATTGCAAGTGTTTAGCTAATGGTTTGGTTTTCAATATTCCTTCTATTAGTTCAGTAAATGAGAGAAATAGTCATGGTTTATAATGTAGAATTGTCTCTCAGAAAATGCCAGACCGAGTAGTTGCTTTAGATAAAACACAGCTACATCTTGGACACTTACTCATTATTATGGTGCTCAGTAGCACTAGATTTATGTACAGGAGAAGAACAGGAATCAATGAATCAAGTAACTTTTCATAGAAGAGGGTAAGGTCATTCCTTTCTCCCTCTAAAGGATGTGATATTTGAAGGATCTATTGTGGGCACTTTAAATTTTCAGTTAAGTTCTGCAACTAACATAGTGAGGAATGTTTCCAGTTCTTTGTTGTTCTGAGTGACTGTTTGCTTCTCCCCAAATCCATAATGGCATTGGAGATCCATGAATTTTATTCCTGGACTGTGTGATAACTGAAATGACTACTTTCATACACTGACAGTGCTCATATAATCAGGCTGCATTTTTACTTCCTTTTTCAATTGTTTTGTTTTTCTTTCTCCTGAGTCCAGTTTGGTATTAGTGAATATCAAGCGGACTGTGAGTGTTCAGTGATCACTCTTTTGGGTTACTTCAACGTATAATGACAAACTTGGCATCATTCAGGCAAATGAGTTGTTGCCACAGAAACCAAAATAAAGAACTAGAAGAGAGCTTGAGCTGCTTGCAGTATTTTTTTTGCAATTGCAGTGTCATACTTCCATGGACCATAATGGAAAATTACTGATCTGAACTGAATCTGTCAGAGTTTGTTTATGTCTTCTTATCAAAGGCCTCTGTTTACAGTCACTCTGCTTTTAGTCAAGCCATATATTGAGAAATTCCCAGGGAGAAATAAATGAAAACAGGTTTACTGAATGCCCTGGTATGATCCTCAGAATAATGAATCTTAGGGTTGTTGTAAATAGAAGTTATTTTGAGAAATGGTGGCTGTACAATGTGACAGATAAATGGGCAGAGATCTTTGGGTTTTAAGGTGCCTTTAAGAAAACAAGCTAGAAGCTTTGACTTACAAACAGGCCACCTCAGGATAACAGGTTACAGGATATTAGCTGCTTTGGGCTTGTGCATGCCTGTTCCTGTGCCAGGACAGTGATAATCAGACAGTGCCGGAGACTAAAGAGGACTCACCCAGCAGCACATTAGATGCCCAGTGATGTTTTTAAAATCCCTTTTTAGTTATCTGAATTACCTCTGAGTGGAGGAAGAAAAATTGTTGTAAATCTTAATGCCCAGAGTTTGTAGCTCCAACAGAGCTTCCCTAGCTGCACTGGTGAGGTGCTGCATAAAGATCCCAGCCATGGGGCGTGTGGGTCTTTGCGTGTGCCACGTGGTGAGCAGCTGTGGTGTGAGTTTTGTTTGGTTCCCCAGGTGCACTCTTCCATTTCCACTGTTTGTAAACTCTTGTCAAAGTAAAGATCCTTCCTTGGTACCTCAGGAAAAGGAAAATCAATGTCTGTTTTCGTTATCTTTTTGCATCCATCAATATTCCTTTATCTGCAGCAGTGTGTGTATGTAAAGGAGCTATAGAATAGCTGGTCATACAGCCTTGTACAGATCACTAACACTGTTTAAATAGAAGGACAGACAGGAATGAGTCTCTAATGTCTGCCGTTTGTAAATCCAGACCTGTGTTGAATGATGAGGAAAAAGTCAGTGAAGTCAGCTTGGCTCCAGGGAAATAATGGCCTTCAGTCTGAAAGCAATCTCAAACTCCTTTAAGTCCGGGTATAAAATCTCCGGGTGACCAGTATCTTAGGTGTAGGTGGGGGAGAAAGAACCAGTATGAAGAGCCTTAGCCAGAAAATAAATTACTTGTAATTGTTTCCCTTAACATCAAGCTTGATATCAAAAGCGAGTGAGGTAGGATTATTGTTATCATGAAATTGTAAAGGTTGGTTGCGCCCAAGAGTACTTATTTTTGTACAAGGGTTGACATTTCACTCTGTAATTCTTCCCTTATGTAACAAAAAACTAATTTTCAGGAATAAGATCTTAGGTTCTTTTTCTTAGGATGCTATGCCCTAATCTGCTAAAAGATGCTTTGGTTTCCTGAAGGGTATTTTAGGACAGGATTTTATTCCTGTCTTTCAGACTCAAAAGAAAGCAACTATTTTTTCTTAAAAACCTTAACTTTTAAAGCAAGAGATTCCCTTTTTTTGAGGCTTGAAAATTAATCCTTTATTTAGAGAAAACTTGAATTTTGAATGGTTTTGTGTGAGGCTGATTAGAATCACCTTCAACTATAAAGTAATTTTTTTACTCCGTTGTACATACGCTCTTTTTACTTTCTTTTCTTTTCCACCCTCTTCTTTCACTCAGACGACAGAAGGCCAGAGAAAGGCAGCAGAAATTGTTGGCTGAATTTGCCTCGAGGCAGAAGAGCTTCATGGAAACTGCCATGGATGTTGGTAAGTTTTTGTGTTGTTGACTGCTTGCTGCTTTTTTTTACCTTTTTTCCATGTTAGTATAAAGGTTTTTTCTCAAACAGTTTAAAAAAAACAACCCCAAACAAAACCCCCTCAGATTCCACTACTGCATCTACTTGTTTGCTAAATACTTCTTAAGAGGCTTTAAGTTGTGTTTTCGAGGACAGATAATACTGACTACATAATTGCTAAAGAATTGATTAAAGGATGAAAATATTTAAAAGAGAACACATTATCTGTAGGACACAATTTTATTCCTATTTTTTCTTAATCCATAGTGGATGAAATGAGTAAATTTGTGTGATGTGTTCTAAAGTCTTTACCTTTTAATATGAAACATCCCAAAGTTAGTTCGTCTTTTAAAGATTGAATTTTCTTATCTGTAATAATAAAATTTAAGATTGTTTCTTCATAAAGCCTCAAATTTTAATACAGTAAAAGTTTAGCATTTTTAATATTTGTATAGAATTAAGAGGAGCATAATTTTTAGATCATCTCAGTCGCTAGAAGTGGTAACATTGTATTCTATTACAAGTATAGGCTTTACAGCAGAATCAGCTCTTGTTTTTCTTGAGGATAAGTTCTTTCAGGTTCTGCCATGTAATTCATAATCTTGATCAGCTTGCTTGTGTTTAACTGAGGAATGGAGAACATTTCCATCATCTGGATTACATCAGTGAAAATTAACACTTTTGAAAGATAAAAAAGAGGAATCTTCTTTTCTTCCCCTGCTCCCTTCAGTCAAATATTATCTGCTATGTAGCTTTGATTTGAGTTAAAGCACAGGTTAGAAATATTTTGACAACTGTTTCTGGTGGAAAAAGTCTGGGTTTGAAATTGTTACATTCCCTGCAGTTCATAGGTTTCTGAGATGATTTATTTATTCCTTTATACTTATGAAGGTCTTGGATACAGTTATCACTGTGTCTGGAGGATCTGCAATACAACGCAGAGTTCACAGATAAACATGAGTTCAAGTCACCCTTATTAAAGGGGTAGCTATTTCTTTGTGATCTATTTGTTGAAGAAAGGCAGAAGGGGAGAAGAAACGAGCAGTTCTATGTGGTCTTTTTACAGTTGTGGCTGACTGAAAGTGATTGGGAAATTTTGATTCTGCAGTCACCTGTATTTTGAATTCTTGAAATTGCAATTTTAAAGTTGTTGTTTTCATATACGAAATCACATGTATGGATATGTATTTACCTGTCACAGCTGTATTTGCATATGTGCATATGTATGCATAAATACTCCCGTGCTAGAGTTTTATAAGCCATGTTTAAGGTAACTGCTTTGATTTGTAGAGGAAGCATGCTAGTTAATAAATTATACAACAACATTTATTTGTCTGGAGGCCTGTGAACACTTAGCTTTTACTTAACTATGTATGTCAAATCTTGAAAAGAACCCTTAAATTCTGTCACAGGCAGACCTGGGCCTTTGTGCTTACGATTGGGCATTAAAAAGTTCTTGGACATGCCACAATTAAATTGATTGGTTCTTAGTATTTAAACAGGTAAAACTGCATATACCTCAACATAAATGTAATGTTTGTTGTCAGTTATACCAGGTCAGGCACAGTAGTAGATAGAATCAGCTTAACGGACAACATTTTTATAAAGTTGTTCTGCATGAAAACATTTTTTAGCAACAACTTAATAGAAATCCAGGCATTGTGTTCACAGAATTATTACTTTGCCTTTTCACTACCTTTTTTTCAGTGTCTTCTAGGTTGCCATACTGTTCTCTGAGACTGTGACAAAAATTCACTGAGTTGTACTATAGTCCACTATTAACCAGCTTTTATGTTCTGACTGGCATTAAATAGCTCACAGAAAGGAAGTACATATTCCATTATAGTGTGTAGGATTTATTAAAAACCTAGATTACTTGTTTGCCAGGAATATTTTCTTCGGTTTGCTCTAATACATTTTTAATGGAAGTAGTTAGTTGCAGAAGCTACTGTTACTCTAATTTTAAAACACAAGATGTGGTAAGAATTCTGAAACTAGTCTTTCTAGAGTGATTTGATTCAAAACTGCTCAAAGTATTTTATAGTCTTACCCTGAATTGTATCATAGCTCTACTGAAATGAAAACCAAAAAATCCTTTCATACTAAAAGCAGTCAGTTAAAATGTGTTCCCCTCACACAAACCGTTAGCTGTTACTTTTACTACAGTTTGAAATTCAGCAGTAGGTTTATTTCTTGATTTTTATGTTTCTTGTAACAATAATAGCACCATTAGAATGGGACGGTAAGGCCTCAGCTCCCTGGCCTCCCTCCAGGCTTTGTCACTGATTCAGCTGGTGTCATTTGGGCAAATTATTATCATCGTCATTATTATCTTTTAAAACTTCTCTACGAAATGTGGATGTGATTTAGTGGTAAAATGTAAGAACTAGTGTAATTGTTTTTGTGTTTAGCTCTTAAAAAATTTAATAGTTTTCTCTTGACAGTGTAGGAGACTGAAAATAAAATGTGTGTAGAAAGTGTTAGGAATAATGGAGAATAGCCAAAACTTAAAGATTATTTTATTAAATCCCCATAAACTTAATAGTTTCCAAAGTCTTTATTAAAGTGCACAGAGCCACTGTTAATCCCCCGAGGCATTCCTCTTCTTTGGTTATTGGGATGCTGCAATGAAACATGGCTTAAAACGAAGTTACCCAATTACATGTTCATTTTTCAATATTAAATGTGCCTCATTTTTCCAGTAAAATTTATTTATTTGAGCTAGAATTCACAAATTCCTCTGCGATTCTGAAAGTAAACTTTGGCATTTTCTTGCATATAATCACAGTAGAAAAAATTCACATTAGGTAGTGCTTTCCATTTGTGCCCCCTGATACTTTCTGTTTATGTTCTGTGACATCTGCAGAACTGCATTGCCATTCAACCCTGTCTGGAAGTAATTAAGCGAAATTTAGAAACAGTTATGTTAATGAACTAGGATGGAACAGAATCCAGTGTGCCGTCTTCAGCTGTTTGACTGCAGGACAAACATAAAAAACAGAAAAATAAACCAAGAAACATCATTCTAAGAGCATCAGATAGAGCTCCTGAAATATCTGAGGAGAATGTCTAGTGAGCCAAAAAATGTGTTGTCATATAGTCACATATGGTGTCAACTCCATAGGCCTTCTTGTCTCCTAGCAATAGCTGCTTTTACGTCTTTGTTTTGAGGGCATTTATCTCAGTGTGAGGCTATGGTTTATCTGTTGCTATGTGGAACTCCATGCAAGAGATTTTTGAAACATCAATGCCTTTCAGGCGAGACTTGATAAGAACAAAAATAAATCCCTCTGCTCCAGATTAATAGTTGTTAATAGTATTTAATAAATTACAGTGATATTTGTAAAGATCAGTTGGTCAAATTTTTATAAACATGAAATTTTATGATCTATTCCAGACAAGCTGCTGAACTACTTAATCAAATGTATCTTAGTGAAAATTTGTAAATCGGTTAATTTGTGAATTATAAACATTAAGACATCTCACATTCCTTCAGCAGTTTTCCTCTCTCTGAAAGGCCCTGATGAGAGGGCACTTGCTCCTGATGTGAGTCTTGGCAGGACACCATTTTGTCCTTCATGCAAACATTCCGTAGCTAGAGTCAAGAAGTGCAGAGTTTTAATGCAAGGTGACATACATTTCCTAATGCTCAAGCTTCTGAACCCAGATAGAAAAATAAATTAGGTACTGATCTCTTGAGAATATGTATGCTGGGTCAGGGCAAAGAATATTAGCATACTAATGGTTGCTTTGGGGCCAAGGGGCCGCTTTGACACACAATGTGTACAGCAGGAAAAATGCTGACTACCATCAACAGAGATTGTAAACTATGTTTACTGTGTTTACAAAGCCCTTTCGGTTCTGGGGTTTTGCTGGATAGGGAGAAGAATGGGAGTGAATCTACTCTCCAGAACATTATCTCCAAAATCTCCATAGATTTTGGAGAGCAGAAATGAAAGAAAGCTCAGGCAGCAATGCATTCTGCAGTGAAATGGCGTGCTAGATTTTAGCAGACTGGTTTGTATTTGCTAGGAGGCAGGAAAAGCTACAGTTTTGTAACTTGAGGTCTGTCACTCCTACTGATACAAAACTAAACAAAGAGATAAATAATGAATTTTTCTAAAAACCTATGGGAATGAGAGTATTTGGTGCTACTCTGGATTTCTGTCACGGTTTAAATGTTTTTATCCTCCTTCAATGTTATCTTTATTTTTAATGAGGATCATATTTATCCAGATTTCTGAAATAATTCACAAGGGTGAAGAAAAGTCCCAGAACCCACTGTAATGGGGTGGGGTGTGTTACAACGTGAGATAAACCTCGTGTGAGAAACTTGGTTAGTTGATACCAGTACTGTGTGTCTGATCTTGTTTCTCCCTTTTGCTCTTTATTCACACGCATTGAGATCATCAGGGCAAGTCTCCGTGAAATCAGTGAGGTTAAATCTTTGGAAAGTCAGGGTTTTAAACTGTAGGCTTCCTCACTTGTATTCCAAAGAATGCTCGATGTAAAACACGCTTTGTCTCTTGTATGACTGCTGCCTGGCTAGGAAAGCCATGCTTCAGCCTAGTGACTAAAGCCACTTTGGCCTTCCTGCTCTCCTGTTGCTACTACCTACTTTCTGATTCTCCAGTGAGATGTCTTGTTTTGGGTGCCAGTGTTTTTCACAGAAAACAAAACTGCAGGCTCCTACAAAACCTGTTTGAAAGGTGGATGAGTAATAGGTCTCAAGATCATTATCTTAGCAAACGGCTGGCAGAAGATTCCTTTGGCACTTAATAAGGCAGCGTTGCTCTGGAACATAATGTACAAGTGCTATTTTTCATGGAAGTATCTTCCTAGTGACAGCAAAAAATGTTGGGGGTTTTACCCCAACATGTAAGCAACATGAGGAGATTTAGATTATTTTTAACCTTTTAGTTGCAAGTGATGTAGTTCAGTGACAGATCTTGGTGGCGATTTGGGTGGGGTTTCTAGACAGAATAGGAGGAATTTTATGTAAACACGTACATGTTACACGATGTAACGTATGTACATGTGTACATAAACATGCATGTATATGTATACATGCATATACATACAATATATATGTATAACATAGGTAACCAATGTTTAACTATAAAGGCTTTTCATTAATAATAAAGGCATTAAATAATACTCATTTTTATTCATCTGTCTTTTTATAATCACATCCTAGGAGCTATGAAATGTTAGCTCATGCTTTAAAAACTGGTAAGAACCAATACTTTCTAAATCAAATTAATAAAATAGCATTACAACTCTAGTCATTTTAAATAAGTGCTTCACAAGTTGCCATGAAAAACACAAAGCAGTTCTGTTTAATTGAAATATAGAAAAAAGGAAAAAAAAAAGCAAGCTACGAGTTTCTAGGCATTTTAAGCTTCAGTAATATGAGAATTATTGCAGTAAAATTGCACCTTTCACAGGAGGTCCACAGACGCAAAACTTAAGAAGGCAAGAAAGACAAGATTGAGATCGTAACTATATGCATAGATTGCTTTCTTTTTTCTGGACTGCTACTGATACGTTTTCATGCCAGTAATTATGCTGACAAAATATACCCTTCCAAATAAAGCATAAAGCCAGTGTGTTATCTTCCAAAGAAGCTAACAACTAATTTAAGCCAGTAACCAAGCTTTGTTGTAATCTGTTCAAAAAGAGTTGGGCTTTTTTTGTTTGGTTGGGTTTTTTTGGTCTGTTTAACTTTTTGAGATTTTAGATTCTTGCCAATTTTCTTACCCGTGATTTTTATGTAAGTTGCCCTTGTATTCATTCACTACCTCTGGGGAAAATTATTTTATTGGGAAGTCTTCCTTGATGCTACATGATTAGTTCCCTTGAAATTTTATTGTTTGCCAAAGTAGCCTAATACTAGGTGTAAGTAGTTGTGGAGGAAACACATGTGATCATTGAGTTCTAAAATGAAGTTAGCCTGATTTTTATGTGCTTGTTGCACATAGGCAATAGAAGTATCGATTGCATGTACCAAACTGGTTCGAAACACCTTTTAAATACTAAGATCTATATTTTTTTACCCTTCAGCTTTAAAGTACACTATTTGTGATGAATGAATGATACTTTATAAATTAAATGTTGAATGATTTTGAGGACTTCCATTGAGTTGGTAAAAATTAGATTGACACTTCTTAAAATATTGAATGAATGCATGTTTTATGTTGTATTGGCAATATTTAGAAAAGGTAAATAAGAAGGCCAGATCTCTCTAGTTGTTCTTGTGACATATACTTCTGATACACAGGTATACATATATGTGTTACACAATTGCAAGGTGATGTTAAACATAAAAAATAGCTTTAGTGTTTACTTCCTTCTGTGCTACTGTTGCTCCTAGGTTTTCTGGATGTTTGGACTCAAAAAACAAACATTTGCAGTTGATGCAGTATTTGCTTTTTCTTTCATTTTATGTCTGACTGCCACTAGATGGTGATAGACGTGTGTACAATATTGACTGTATGTCAATGAAGATGGGAGTTCGTTTTCATATGAGTCTCAATAACTGCCTGGGAAGTTGATAGTTGCTGAAACAGTGTAATTTTTATTCTGCCCTGTGAATGAGGGCGTTTAATGGAGCTTTACATAGCTGAGAAAGATGCTGCTTGGCCACCTCTTATAGCAGCAGGCCTCCCATACTGAAATTATAGACGACTTTCATAAGAGAGTAGCTCTCCTAAAAGCAGTTTGCGTGAGGGCTGTTGCTACACTCAACATTTTTGGGTTTTCTATGCAGCACTTTGGCCTACTTCATCAAGGAGATAAAGGGCATGGTTGAAAGTAGGGAAGAAGTCTTTTCCTTTTGAAAAATGATCTTCCAGGAAAGAAACAAAGTGCCCTTAGATTCTAAGTAGGTGTTCCTGAGCAGTCAGGAGAGGATCATTTATTTCTAAGGCACTTTTCTTTCTTTGATTGTAACATAACATAAATTGCTTCTATTTTGGTTAGCCTCCTGCCCTGAAGCCAGCACCACCAACTGTCACATGAACAAACCTACATCAAGTGTAACTACTTCAATACTTTGAAGCTGGTCCTTAGCCTTGAATGTTTCTGTCTGTGCTCCTAGGCAATAATGATGCGAACCATTAGAAAACCTAGTATCTGATACATCTTTTATACAATAAATGTTAACTAAACATCTACTTTGAAGCGGATTACTTTCTTAATGCATCCCAAATTTTTAAAGATTCTCCAAGATTAAAAAAATCTTTCATTTTTAATTGTACGTTTATTTGCCTTGTCTGAGCATCTTAAAATTATTTCTAAGATCTCCAGATTAGCTTTTTCCTTCTCACTGTTGTCAGAATCAGTTTTGAGCAAATCTGGTTTTAGTAAAGATTCATAGTCCTTGCCCTACATCTCTCTATGTTCAGAGTTTTCAAGATAGTAGCTAATTAAATAGAAGTTAGATTTCTGTTTTATAGAAGTTTTAAAGAGGTAAGTTTAATACAAAACTTCAACTAAACATTTTCTTTCACTGAGAATAATTTTGACTATGGAAAACATGTGCTTCATTGTGTAGGTTAGTTTCAAGTAACTGTCAATATTTTAGTTGTAGATAAACTAGAGAATTTATTTTGGAGGTTTTTGTGTCACTACATCAGTACAGATGCGATTGGATTTCTTTCCCTCAGTTTAATATAAATTTTCTTATCCTTTTTAGAGTCACCAGATGCCGATATTGCCATGGAGGTAGCTACATCAGAACAACATGTTTCTGAGGCAATATATGATTGTGTTATTTGTGGACAAAGTGGTCCCTCTACTGAAGACAGACCTACAGGGCTAGTTGTACTGTTACAGGCATCCTCAGGTATGAAGATGTGACTTGCTGGACAAGCAGTGTTTCTGCAGCCTTTAATTTGTGTGCAGTGTTCTATGCAGCCTGGAAAGACAGTCACCTCTTTTTCTGTGGATGGTCCTTCATGAGCCACATCTGTAGGTCTAAGGGTTACCTAAAAAATGTTTAAATGTTTGGAAAAGGAGCAAACAGTTTAATTCCCTTGTACTTCCTGTTGGCTTTTGCAAGCCTAGCAGTATATAATAGACCTGCAGGAAAACAGGTGTTGAAAGAAAAAGAGAATAAAGAACCATCAGTGCGTCTATGTATATGTATATGTGTTCACGTCTCTATATACACTTTACGAACGAGTGCAAAAGCACAACTTCCAGTATTTAGTCTCTTTAATGATTTTTTCCACTAACATCAACAAAGCACGTCGTAGTTACAAACTAGAATTTCCTGATTAATTTCTTGTTTAGCGTGTTTGATTGTTTAATACAGTGTTATCCATTGCATTCTTTATTCCTGCCTTTCTTCATACAGTGTTGGGACAGTGCCGCAATAGCACCGAGCCAAAGAAACTACCAACTACTGAAGAGGAGCAAATATACCCTTGGGATACCTGTGCAGCACTGCATGATGTGAGGCTTACAACTTTACAGCGGTACTTCAAAGATGTAAGTACTTCGTATGAACAGTACTACCCCTTATGAAAAATTTGTGTAAAAAAGGTAAATGAAATACAACCTAGAGTCCTCTTAGTTTAATTTCTGCATTTAGTGAACACTTTGTTGTGATGCAGTAGTTTTGAAGTGTTTACGTTTGATAGAATTCTTTTTTTTTAAATAGCATCTGGCTTTCCCTTAGCTATGTTTTTGGCAGGAGCATCTAGTATATCTACAGGCTATATAGTCATTAAATATCCATACAGATGGTCTCAAGAAGAAGATATTTAATGATTTAGTGTGGCTGCACAATTGAGATGTGGTTTTGCTGTCTTAGGTATTACTTTCAAAGCACTAGTTGTCTTTTGGCTATTCAGAGATCCAGATCAAGGAATGAACTCAATCAGTCAAAAGTATTTTTGGCAGCAAAGAGTAAGTGGAAAGAGTTGTTTTAAGCTCTAACAGTTTTCTGAGACACTACAGAGACTTCATTCTCTTCTGATTCTTAACTCTGCACAGCATTACGAAAGTTGAATTTTACATTAATTGGTATGTTAATGTCTGTTTTGCAGTTCTGTTAGCTGTTCCAAGCAGAGTTTTGCATTGCTTCACAAAGCCATGATACAGCTTTTCATTTTTCCTTTTGAGAGCAAATTCTTGTTGCTTAGCAGGGCGTGTTCAGTTGTAGACCTTTGTGGAAGTGCTGCCTGTTCATTTCCTTGCTGGTGTATAAGACAGCTATGTAAGATAACATGTAACTGTTCTGAGACCATTCTGGGAGAGAAGAATATGTAACCTACAATCCTGTATTAGCTCCTATAGACTAGTCCCAGGTGACGTACCTGCTTTTAGACAGATCTAACTAAATAATCAGCCTTTAGAAGCTAAAATGTTGGCTTTAAAGAGGAAGAACTGGCCAGTTTTACTCTTAACGCAATACTAGCTTTCTCATAATCTGTCATTCACAGATAATGGAAATTTTCCAATTACAACCAAGCTTGCTCATGTAGATTAATTTAGAGTAAATTTCGTAATTGTTTTGATACAGTTCTAAAAATTGGGCAATGTTTCTCTTGAGGCAAATATTCTATATTTCCTTTCTAGAAAGTTAAACTTTTAAAGATGTC
>NW_010415676.1:24948-49686 GCF_000710305.1 Buceros rhinoceros silvestris
AGGGTTTTTAGTTCAGAAAGAATCTGTGGTGTTAAGGGTCGAGGGGCCGAGGTACCCACTCCTCGATTTACCTTAATGAAATCCCTCTGTCCTAATAGAGACAGAAAGGGATTTAATAGGGAAAGGAAGAAATTCACACCTCGGTCTGCTCGGATAACTGAAACAAACTTTTAATAAACAATAAATTCATACGTAACTATATCCTATTATACATATGCAGAACCCCAGAGAAGAGGAAAAAAAACCAAAAAAGAGAACTTAGATAACCAACATCCTGTGGCAGTCTTGTTCAAGGTCAAACTCTGGGCAGGCAGCCAACAGCGAGGATAAGGGTGATGCCTGGCCTTGGGGCTTTGTGCAGCTGCAGTCCCGGGTGAAAAAAAAGTGAAGTTCTGTCCGCAGCGAAGGAGGGAAGGGGGGGCGGGGAAGGAGACCCCTGCACGAGCAGCTGATCAGCTAGAAAACTCCCTTCACGAAGCAACAGGAGGGAGTTCGAGTATTTCACCCGCTGTTCACACAAGACTCACGGAAGGAATAGCTCACAGTCTGTAGCTCTCAGGCAATCCAGGGGGTGCAGACCCTCAGGTCTCGGGCTGGTGGCGCCTAGCAGACCTGGAGTCGGCAGCCAGCAGTCTGGGGGGAGTGCTTCCTTCATGGAGTCCGGAAGTCCGAGAGAGAGACACTCCTCCTGCCTGCTACCTTTTAAAAGCTTCCAACGTAACGTTCCACCTGAATCTCTTAACCAATTAAATGCGGAATTATCGTATTTGCATGGAATAATTCTATTTGTCCACTTCCCAAAACAAGGAAGTTTCAGCTCAAACCAGGAAGTTTAGCTCAAACCGGGACATGTGGACAAGCTTTTTTTTTTAACGTTGGTGATGTTAATTGTTTCAAGTAGTTAACAGATATTTTTTTCCAACTGAAGTGGTAAAAAACATTGAAGCAATACTCTACCTTCATTTTTACATGTTTACATACTACAGATGGGAGGAGTTCCAAGCAAAATGTCACTCAAAAACTTGAGCTCACTGAAATGTATATTTCCCTTTCTGTGCAGTAACACTACCCCCAGATTAATCTAAAATACACTGTAATGCAATGAGCAAATGCATCCTGTTTTCAAAAATCCCCAGTTTTGATTCAAACATTAGCTGAATTAGCTAATATTGCTTTCAAGTTTCCAGGTCACTACTGTGCTAACATGTGTCTACATGAAAGAACTAATCCTTAAATTTCTATTGGCATAAAACTGGAAACATCTGTTAGTGTCTTGAGTGTCCTTTTGTTTATCACCTGTGCCCTTCCCTGTTCAATGTCCTTCCTCTAACAACAGATTTCAGGAGGCAAGTGAATAATTTCACTTGGATGTAAAAATTTTAAGTTATGAAACATGATCTGGTTTATTCTACTAGAAGAAAAAACCTAATATTCAAAAGCTTTTCCCCAAAAGATTGGGGAAAACAGGCCAGCTCTTTCCATAGAGATTCCTTTTGCACTTTGGTAGCTGAAATCTGATGCTTACTGTCACTCAGGGAGTAGAGTTCTTGCCCATTAAAGGAGAAATCACTGAAAGTTGTTATTTTTAACTTAGAGAGGTATGACTAAGGATTAGGAGATAAAGTTTCATATACTAGATTTATAGGATTGTTTTCAGAATATCATAGTGCTCTGTAACCAATAATTTGATATAGGTGTGCTCCATCCCAAGCCTGTAGCTTGCTTTGGAACCTCCTTTATTTCTGAACTCAAGTAATAGTGTAAAGCCTTTCTGCAAAGTCTCTGAGGTTGTTTGGAGGCTCTTTTCTCTATTTGCTTTTTTTCTTTTGCAACTGCTACTAAGTAGTACATACATACTAAGTAGTAAATACAGGCAGTAAATAATGCTTTTTCTGTATGAAACATTTGTCCTATGAGGTTTATCCAGTTATATCATATGCCTCTACTGGTAGTGTGGTCTAATAAATCATGCAGGAACTGGTAGGCGAAAAAGGAAGGTTTTCTTATACAAGAGCATGTCTTGTAGCTAGAATTTGTAATTTTGTTTCGATTTCCTGTCCATATGCAGGAAAACACCAGGACATCCTTAGAAAATGCATCTATCAGAGCTGTTTTTTTCATAGTACCCTGTCTTTGCTTTGTACGTTAAGAGCATTCTAATGTGAGCCTACACTAAAAAAAAATTCCAATGCTGGTAGCTGTAAATTGTTTCCATTCTTTAAATGTATAACCAAAATGTAAATTTCCTTCTGTGTATGAAATAGTTTATTCGAGTAATGGAAATTTAATAATTAGACTGACTATAGCTAGGTATTCTGCAAGATAATTTTCCAGAATTCCTTATGATAAGTTTTCCAGTGGTGACTGTTTTTTTCAGCTCATTATTTTCTGAGAACGACCTGTGAGGCAGCTTTATTTTTGACATGTGGACTATAAGAGCAGTCTTTGAATAAAGCCAATGCTTTCAAACCAATTCTGTTATAAAACTGAATTCACTAAACGTATATTTGTTCTTTTCCCTTTATGATGTGTTACGTATAACATTGTTCAACAACACATTAAAAACCCCAAGTGTTTACACTGAATTTTAACAAGAGATTAGTATTTAATTATGTAATCTTTAACATACAAAACTAAATGAAATGTATTGGAGTAGCATATTGCCCTTGTACACGGAATAACTTGTAGTATTGGAACAGATGGTAGTGATAGAGCCATCTTCACGCTGTAATACAAGAGGATCTTCAAAGAAGTCATTTTCTTAAGTGACAAGAATGCAGAAGTTTAACTTAAGTATTTCGCTCCTTGTTGGAATAAATAGCGTAATGGCTGCCATGAAAGTCAGCCTGACTAAATACTTGATAAAATAAAATTTTTCTTTAATTCCACAGCATATGTCTTTTAATTAGATAGCATGCAAATTAAAATCTATGTATTGTTTTTTAAATCTTAAAATAAATTGTGGTAAATAACTTTGTGACTTTATGTATATTGTTCTTTTTTCTTCTTGTTTTTGCTTTGTTATAGAGTTCCTGCCTGCAAGCAGTGTCAATAGGCTGGGAAGGAGGTGTTTATGTCCAAACTTGTGGTCACACCTTACACATAGATTGTCACAAATCTTACATGGAATCTTTACGAGTAAGCGAAACTAAAGATCATCTATTTTATTTGGATCTGAACTGTTCTTAGTGAAATCAATTAGGTTTATACTGTTCAGAGGAAGAAAGATTTGGTTTATGTGAATGGACAAGGTATTTTTATTAGATTTCAAGAACAGTCGACACTAAATTTCTTAATACATCTTGACATTATTAATAAAAGTACTTTGTTTTCAGTTGTTCTGATGTATCAGAAAAATATACTTCACTAAAGAACCTGCCTGTTAAATCTCTGGGTTTCAGAGGTTTTTTTTTTCTAGTAAGCATATTCAGGCAAAGCAATTGTTACACTTTTTTCATTTTTTATTTGATAAATTCCTAATTTGATGTTTAATGTGTGTTAGAAATTGCAGAGAAACTGAAGGAAAAGTGAGAGGAGAATTAAACCATGTGCTTTTTGGTTATTTCTTAATAGGAAAATTGAGTTACATTAGATTTTTATCTCTATGTATGCTCTGTGTTATGTATATACGTGCTGTATAGAGAAATGAGTTAAAATAGTGTTCCATTGATGTTGCTGGCCTCCTTCACTCCTCTCAACCCAATCTGTGGCAGATTTTCTGAATGGCACTGTAGTATGTTATCACAGCTCAGCAGCGGCAGAAGTCATGAAATTTCAAGCAATGTCTTTCTGTATTATTTAGTGTAACAAAATCAAGACTAAATGATGACTTCTTGTTGCATATGAAACTGCTTTTTTTATTCAAGGTTGCTTTACGTGGTATTTATTTTTTTCACAAGTTTTATTGATCTACTTCATTTTGAGAAACTATTTGTAGTATCAGCATTGGTCATACTGTGAAACTTACCTCAAGAGAAATTGGAAGCTCTGCCACCTTTATTGGATCCCATGATGAACTGTTCTTTTCCATATGACTGTAAAGATGCTTTCAGGG
The DNA here is from genome assembly GCF_000710305.1 of Buceros rhinoceros silvestris. Taxonomy (NCBI): domain Eukaryota; kingdom Metazoa; phylum Chordata; class Aves; order Bucerotiformes; family Bucerotidae; genus Buceros; species Buceros rhinoceros. The sequence goes on from NW_010415676.1 coordinate 29,003, forward strand.
GTAATTGGATCATCAAGATAATTAAGTAAAATCTGAGCTTTCATAGTAGAATCTCATTTTACAGAATTTTGAAAAAATAATCTTTTGCATCACATAGACACTGAAGTCCCTTTTCTGGTGGATTCTTACTTAAACTCAAAATGAACTATTATTCTCATTATATTCTTGAAGACTTCTAGATTATTTAAGTGAACATTTGATCCTAGCATGTATTACTACTATCTAGATGAATGCATAATAATTTCGATTTCCTAGCATTCTTAGAACGAAAATAATTTGTATAGACATATGTTTGGATGAAACATCTATTTTTATATAACACAATTGGAGATCAGCATCCAGAAATGTATGTAAAAGCCTCAGCATTCGAGGCTAATTGCTTGAAGTTTAAGTTACAGGCACTATTAACTTAGCAGTCCTCTTCTCCCAGGAGTGGGAACCCGCTGAGACAATTAATGAAGCTGAAGCAAGGTTGCTTGCCAGTAACTTGAGAAGTACTCATGAGATGTCCTTGCTTCCCAAACATGTACTTCTGTGTCCATTTTTGATCCTTCATGATACAGAAGAAATAATAAGGGTTTTTGTCGAGCTGCCCTTCAATGGCGACTTGATTGGGTTTTTTCAGCTTGTACTTCTGAGAAATATCTTTAAATATTTCTCATGACTGAAAATAAAATTGCCTTTTGATGAATTAAAAAAATCTTGTAAAGGGAGTCCAGAAAAGTTCATGGAAATCGCTAGAATGAGACAACACATGAAATGTTCAAAATACCCTATTGAAGTATTTCTTGTTTATTATGGGGACATTGTTGACGATTATGTGTACTTAATTAGGAAAATTAGTTGACTTGGAGGATTGTAAGATAGTCTCTAGTAGTTAAGACCTTTTTCAATACAATAAGGAGCTACTTCAGTTATTCGTTCTTACAGTTTTTTGTTTCAGACTTATTTCTTTCGATACACACTTGAAAAATCTAACTAAAAAACTGTAATCTTTTGCAAATTTCAGCTACATCTTCTTTATTTTCTTTTAGAATGACCAGGTCCTCCAGGGTTTTTCAGTGGACAAAGGAGAATTTACCTGTCCCCTCTGTAGGCAGTTTGCTAACAGTGTTCTTCCTTGTTACCCTGGAAACAACGTGGAAAGAAGCCTGTGGCAGAGTCCTAGTAACAAGCGTATGCAAGATCTTGTACAAGAGGTGGAAGATCTTCAAGAACAGCTGGGAACTTTCCCAGTAAGCATCAGTGTAAGGCAGAAAGATCCTTGTTAATTTGCCTCTAACTTTCAGTTTTTACATTATGTTGCATTTGTGACCTCTTAGAAACCTGACAACTTGGGAAACTTCATTTTCTTCTGATATGGAAGACAGCATACCATTATTTTTTTTATACCAAGAAATTTTAAATATTTACACCACTTTACTGCATTAGCTACTAAAATAACAAATTTAAAAGCTACGGAAAAATGTGATTAATATAATTTTTTATGGAGTACATCTTTTCTTCTCTCATTAGTAATTTACATAAAATTGAGTCATGTAATATAAAAGTAATTTATCATTTCTTTACAATGTAAAACCCCCAAAATCCTAGTAACTGGAAGCTATTTAAAGAATGTCTATTAAGAATGTTTTAAGGTATGGCTTACTTGTTTTACAGAAAGAACAGTTTGCAGAATCATATGTATAACAAAATTTCATGAAGTCTTTCTGAATGATAGAATTAATTACATTAAATTTTGCTAGCCTTCCAGTCTTTATGGAGATGATACTTTATTTTCACGTACTTGTGCAATGCAAATACACTTTAAAATGGACAATATGGTGATGTTTTCATATTCAAAACACATCAGAATTAACTTTCAGAATGTTTTAACACTTCTATGAGACAGAATATTGGCTTTTAATGCATATTTTCTAATAACCTGCAAATTATTTTTATAAATATGAAAGCGCTACGCTTTGTGATCAGCTGTTGTAATTTCTTCAGGTAAAGTTAACTAATCTTCTTTTGTGTCTTTGTTCATAGTCTGAAACCAATCTCAGTAAAGAAATGGAATCTGTAATGAAAGATATAAAAAGTACCACTCAGAAGAAGTACACAGATTATAGTAAGAGTCCTGGATCACCGGACAATGATTTTCTGTTTATGTATTCGGTAGCCAGGTGGGTATGTTTTCTTTTTATAATTTTTTCTTTTGTGTTTCTCACTAATAACATTAGTCACCAGACAGTTTTCTTCTTTTTTTTTTTTTTTTTTTTTTTTTTTTAAAAAAAACCTCCCAAAGACTATTTTTGAGTACTTAATGCGTCACGGTTATGTTTTCTGATTTTCATATGCAGGCATATGCAAGATGGAAAGATGGGCCTCTCCATTCATTTTTAGTATATGTAGCAGTGGCAGAAAACCCGAAGAACATTTTATGTTATTTAGTTTTTACTTTATTCAAATTTTTGCTTTCCATATATAAAAATTTTATGTTTACTTTCTTTTTCTGCCTTCCTTTCACAAACTGCAAATCTCTTCTTCTATTTATCAGAATGAGTTTATTTCTATATCACTGCCATATTGCTGATTTTGAAATCACAGTGTGTTTTTAATCTCTCCATCAGATTCTAGTTTTATTTACTTGCATGGGGATCACAGAAGGAGCCTTTTCTGCATCAGCAGCCAGGAATCTCTCTTTGAGTTAGTAAGACTTCTAAACAAGTGTGAAAACTACCAGCATGTTCTCTGTGATGTTAGATTCCAGTTTTATAGCTGTCAGTGTCATGGACGCTGTCACCAAGAAAATCAAACAGTCCCTCCTTCCATTAACTTTAAGATGCTCTTGAATGGTTAATCTGTTCAGATTTACTGTAATGCAGGGTTTTCCCATAAAAAGCTGAAATACTCATTAAGCAAATAGTTTTCTAAACTCTGACTTGCTGAGGCCTGCGGGGAAGGTGTCGACTGCAGAGGAAATGAAAGCATACAAGTGATATCATCCAGTGGCATTTTTTTATTGCAGTTTCATAAACTCTGGTTGCTGACTGTCTTTAGTATGTAAGCGGTGGAAATATTCAAGACTTGACTCAGCAGGACTTGATAATCAAATCTAATGCTCAGCTTTTAATAGAAGGTTGGACCACCAGATCTCCAGAATTCTCTTCTAACCTAGATGCTTGTACTTTTCTATTAAAAGAAATATTATCTGTATTCTTTGAGTACTTTAACTGTGCCTTGATAAGAAAAGCAGTTACGTTTTTTACATAGCAAGTTAAAAGATTTTTCTGTGTTATTGTAATTGGTATATGCTATGCAATGATAAGTGATGTTGAGATTTTTAGCAATGATGTCGTCAGTGCAATTTAATATCCTTCCAAAAATACAAAGGACTCAAAACTAATGTTTCCCATATAAAAGTACAATTGCTTAAAACTGTAACTTGACCTTTTGTACCTTAAAGGTACAAAAATGATGTCACAATGTATTTGAGTGTTATGTTATACAATTTTCAAAATTCTGGCTAAGTATACTTCAAATATATTTGTATGTTATTATTTTTATATTAACACTCTAAGCCCAAGATTTTTGTTTTCATTCCAAGAGTTGAAAATAACTTCAAACCAGAACAGCATTTCATTGCTGCTTGCACTGCTGGAGAGAGGAAATCATGGTTGACCACTAAGATTAGGGTATGCCACCTGTACTCACTGGGACCTCTTCTTGTTAGGTTAGACTGGTATGAGCAATTTTCCATTATCCATGGCTGAAGGATTTCAAGTGTTGGATCCAGTTTTCTGTATTGTTACCATAACTCGTAAGATCACTTATGAGGGTGCCGGGCACATCAGCTACAAAATGGATAATTTCTCTTGCCTTTCAGTTCAGCAGCCCAGATTTACAGGCTTCTATTACTTGATAATTGCATAAGAACTACAGGTTAAGAAAAATTAAACTTTTAAAAAGACATTTAATATAACCTTAGAGTTCGTATTTATGGAGATAAACATGTAAGTGAGCTGGTCATCTCCCGGACTGCCTTGGATGGTGTTAGTATGTTTTGTTTAAGTATCCAAACAATGGAGTATCTACAGTTTAAATTACAGACTGAAGTAACTTGCTTTCTGGAGGTTATTACTGTAATTCAGCCTGTTTCTTTCCTATTTCTATCCAGTTGTTTTTGAGGTAATGATATCCTTGCGTTCCTTACCAACCAGTTACCTTTGAGCATTTCTATTTTCATGTGTTCTGGAATATTTCCTTGGTTTTGGTCAGACCATCTACAGCTGTTAGTCATTTCTTCCTGCTCTTTAATCTAACATACAGATAAAGTGGTCAAGGTGATAAGTAGCCTTTGTTTTAAATAAGCATTTGAATGCCATGATATTTTTATTACCTCCATATATTTGCAACTGAATAAAATACTCTCACTGTTCTTGTAAGTTATGTTCCATTTTCAATCAGCAAATGACATCATCTTCGGTCTTCTTGAGAGAAGACTGTTTACAGTCTTCTGAAGAAGCTAGTTTACAGCTGGAGGCCAGCTTTGATACGGATTTCTGCATGCTGGAATGGGAACACTGGTTAAACAAGATGCAGCCATTTGCTGAAGCTTATCCTTTCAGGAAAACAGGAACTTTTCTTACTTTGCTTTTGCTTACTCAGACAGATGTCATTGGTAGCAGAGAAAACAAATTACAAACGAATTCTCTACCACCTAGTGGGAGAGCCAGCCCGCCTGTTTTCCTAGCAAAAGAGGCACTCAGGTCTTGGCATCCTGATTTCCATGCACAGCTGGAAGAGCAGCTCCTGAGCTACCTACCCCTTTTCCTCCAGTCTCACCTTCTTAAGTTTATGCCCGTTTTGTATGCATCCCTCCTTGTCTTTGCTGACATATGTGAGATTAGTATAGTATGTCATTCACAAATCACGTGTGCCTTAGCTTTATTTTTAATAGCTCCACGTTCATAGTATTGATGGCTGTCACTTATGGCAGTATCTTGGAGGACTGTTTCTGTACTGCTTAGCAATAGGGCTCGTGCTTTTGTTGGCTGTGTAAACAAAGCTGCTGTTTTTACTGTCAGCTATCTATAGATGTATATAAAAACTTCATATTCTTTCCTTCCAGTCTGTGTCTCAGTATCTGGTTTTTTTCATATATATATATAAAAAATCTTTATGAAGTGAAGTGTTAAAAATAGTAGGTTTTTTCTGTCCCAACAGAAAGAGGAGGTCCATCCAAATATGTTCATTTTCTGGAAAGGGCATTGCTTTTTTGCTTCCCCCTACTTTGTCCTGACGTGAATCTTAGAAATATGCAGTCTCTGTCCCCACCCTCAATGTGTTCTGTTAATGAAAGCCCGCGAGAAGGGATAAAATAGGGCTCTTTTTTAACCAGGACTCTGTACAGCTGAGCAAAATCTATCTTCACAGTTTTATTCTCTTAGCGAGGAAGATAAAGCCAGTGTTCTGCAAAACTTGTTGCTACAGTGAGTGACGCAAAGATTTCTAGATAGAGGAAACAGTTGTAGATTTTCTTCTCTTTCCTTCCTCTTGAGGTGGCTGACATAGCAAAGGATGCTTTCAGAGACTGCTCTGTGTTCCACTCTTTTATCAGATGTCCCAAGGTTTTTGGATTTTTTTTTTTCATTGATCAGGGAATAGCTAGTGATAGCTCTGCTGTTGTTCAGTAGATGGCATATGATACTCAGATCCTTAAGGTAGAAGGGAGCTTAAATTAGAAGATACACTAGTCTTTTCCAAAATTCTTTAGGGCTGTACCTGGTGTAGAACATTTCATAAAGGAGAAGTGTTCAGTTTCACAGAAGATGCCTTCTCAGCTGTGCACTTTTATGCCGAAGTTTAGGTATGTTTTGAAAAGTTTAGGTATGTCTTAGAGGAAAAGGCTATTATTTATGTCTTCAAGAAAGCTAACTACAAGCTGCTGTCTGAGGAGTTTGGGGCAGTGAGGAAGTGATGGAGGTGAAAGTTGATATGATAGATGTAATGGAATATGTTTTTAGAAATCTCTCTCCTTACCTATATCCCTTATAGCAAAAAGTACTATATAATGCTTTATACCTTTCAAGAAGGATTTTGACAGAAGCCCCTGAAGGGGAATTTAAAATTCTGCATTAGGTGGCTCCAAAAGTAATGCCTCCTATTTATTTCCATGGAAACTACAACAGATGCAAAGAGCACAATAACACTGTTTGATACAGCAGAATCACAGCTACAAAACACTGGTTTTTGACATAGTCACCCCTACTGGCTGTGTGTTTTCACTAGAGATGAACAAGAGCCTGCATGCCGCGCTTGTCAATATCTGCACCCGTGGAGGTGACCCACCATCACTGTCGCCACTGCTGGAACGCGCCACCCACCCTCTTGCTGTGCTGACACCCACAGTTTGGTCTCCATAAACGTTCAGCATTGTCGGTGAATGTCCGTGGGTGCCATTTCTCCACATGGAGGAATTTGGTTCAACACCTTTGCTTTGTACGCACTGCCCTGTCAGACGTGGTGTTGTCAGAGTGCCCCTCTGCTGCTGTCTGTGGCAGGGCAACAAAATTTAACAGAATATTAGCGGGAAGGTTCAACCGCCACCGCCAGACCACCATCATCTGCCTCTGACGTCACGGGCCAACACAATAAAATAGGGGGCGTTAATTTTGGAATGGCCCTTGTAGATCTAGAAAGTTGTTCTTAGACTCTCGGGTAGTGGTTTTGTTTCAAATCTTAATTATCTTGAGTTTAGAGGAAGGCTGCCATTAACTTTGTTCTACAAATTAGTTATCAGAAGGTTTGTAGAAGTAAAATGTACCAGTTTTCTTTATATTCCCAAGATGAACTAGCACATGCTGATCTACAGTTGCTATTTTGTCCACTAATATGAAATCCCTGCCCCCACTTCCTTGCTGGTAGATTTTTAGAAGTTCAGTGAGCACTGCAAATCGCCTGAAGAGTGGAAAATTCCCCTGTCACACAGATGCCCTTATCAGCAGCAACCAGATGGAGCTCTGAGCAGGCACATTATCAATGTTAAATTGCTTTTTCTGAGTAGAGAGGATTAAAGCATTCCTTCAGAAACGGGTGGCATAAGCTGCAAACTTGGGGATAGTAATATTCTGAAATGTTACTATTTTTAAAACATATGAAAGTATCTTAACAAACACTGCATATAAAATTGTATTATTCTTTCAAGCTGATGGAGCTGAAATCCTTAAAAATTAATTTGTTTTGAATAAAACAGTCATCCTGTAGTTTCTTCTTAAATATATCTGTATGTGAGGTGGGGTTTCTTAGCTCAAATGTATTATGTGCCTAAAATTCTAGGATAGCTTTTAATATGAATTGAACTGCATTATATTGAACCTAAAATTGTTTGATTTTTAGTTAAAATACAAAATATATTTAGACTGTGCTTTGCAGTTTGGATTAAATTAGCAAAATAGCATTTCAGAATAATAGAATTACATTCCTGTATTTTAATTAGAGAAATGTATGTTGACTTACTAAAACACTCAGAGAACATAATATAAATTGTTTGCTCCAAGCCTTGGGGGTAAAAGATAATGCAGTACTGAAACATCCAATTCCAAAATTAAACAAAGCTATCAAACTTGGCCTAAACAATTGGTGCCTAAGTATCAGATTACAATAATACTGAGAGAGAAGGCATCTATGTGACACGCAGAGATCTGACACAACTCCTGTTTCATACCGGTGAGCTGCAGTGAATAGTAGTGCTTCACTCGGAATTAACCTCCAAGGCTTTTATTAACTAACTTATCTAGAAAGGTCAGTGCTTCCATTATAATTTAGGCTGCTCTCTTAGTTACGTGATGGCATATCCATTGTACTGTCCATAGTTTAAAGCAAAACAAAAGCCCTGCCAATAAAGAGAAAATTTTTAGACATATCTGATTGGTGAAACTTAGGCAGTCTGTATATTGTCTTTTCAGATTTGCACAGAAATTCCCATATCAAGGAGTGGTGTGTGCATACAGAAAAAAGTCTCAATTAACTTTTTTTTTTTTATTATTCAATCACAGCTGTAGCAGCTCTCTAAATATAGTAGTTGCTAACCAAACTACTTAAAATCGCGTACGGCAATATCTTGATGAAGTTTGCTATATTCCAAATCCTATTTTGGCAATATCTCACAATAAAGATTAGTCCATAGCATTTTGATGTTTAGGTTATGCTGGGAGTTTGTGGTAACTCTCGTGTCCGTAGAAGCATAAATAATGCTGTTCCATTCAACACTGTTATGTTTTTCTTGCAGAACAAACTTGGAGCTTGAGCTGGTCCATCGAGGAGGCAATCTATGTTCAGGAGGTGCAAGCACAGCTGGGAAAAGATCATGTTTAAGTAAGTTTTATGTTACAAAATATGATATAAATTATTAGAATATTGAATAAAGATGTGTGGTTTTCTATATTTTCTAAAGTATGTCAACTTTTTTCTTTTAAGAGCCTTTTTTCTGCATAATGCGCCTTTGGTTTTTGTTGCAATTTGAGAAACCTGAAATCTAATTTACATGTATTATTCCTTAGAGTTGGTCACGTGTTGTGAGTATAATGTATTTTGAAATCAATTGTCATAGTAGCCATGTAACATTTGTTTAATAATTTCCCCTTTTCACAAGTAAAAGGTTAAAGCAGAAAAGCTTTGTTGCACCCTGACCCTTGATAGTATAGTAAAGACATTGCTTTCTCTGAGCGCTAATGTATCTTACAGCTAGGTCTCGTACTTGGAAATCCGCAGCTACCACGTCCCATGTCTTTATGTCCCTAGTGCTGCTCTGAACTCAAAACTCTCTAGGAGAGTTTTGCAGATTTTCTTGGGTGGAAACTCTCTAATCTTCATTGTTCTGAAATCTTCAATATTTGGCAAATAAAGCACTTCAGGCTGACAGAAGTGCTTTTTTACTTAACAGAAAATCTTTTCATCTTTTACTGGGAAATAAACTGTTAGGAATGGACATTTCTTTTGTCAGGAAACGTTGGAAAGCCTGCTAGAATACTACTACTACTGATGCAGCCGTGGCAGCAGATTTGGTAGTAAAAATGTCAGAAAGCCTGAATCCACCTCTGCCTTTTGGTACATGATCTGTGGGTGATGCTTTCCTTATCATTTGAGGTGATGAGCCACCACAGCAATCCCATCACATGCTATGCTGTTCACATGCTGTCTAGGATAAGAGCCTTCTGTTGCTGCCAGGAAATGTATAATTAATTTCATTCATGTGTTGTGCTTTGTGAAAAATAGTTTTTAAACCCTGCTGTGCATTGTCTCCCCCCACCATTACCTTCCTTTCCCAGCAGAGCAAGGTACTTGAAAAATACATGTGACAAAAGAACATTGCTAGGTCACTGTTCGTGAGTTTGAAGCATTTAATAAAATCAAGGCTCTACAGATAATTTCTTCTTGAATTACGACACTTTTTTAATTGTATGGTCACCTAGTAAGATGGACACTTTTTTTCTGAATTTCGGCAGCTTGCTGGATGCATTACCTATTTCACAGGCATTTTATCTGAAAGACCATGATGAGCAGCTTAGGGTGGAGACTTCAGCTTAAAAGGGAAAAGCTTTAGAAATATTTAAGTGAAAAAAATTATCATGCTATGCGTAGTGATAGTGTTCCCCTGTTTTCACGTGACTTTATTAGTCATACAAGATCTTTGTGTCTTGACATTTTAATGTTTAGAAGAATGTGTGCAGGGGAGTGGCCTATAATTGGTACGGTCATGTTTTTAGCATCTTGATGTTTTTCAAAATCAGGAGATTTCAGCTTCTCTATATGATTTTTTTTTTTTAAAGATAAAAGTGGAATGAAATACATTCATTACATCTTAAAACACTGTGCAATGTTTGATGTCCTGTCGGTATCAAATTTGTGTTGCATGTACCTATGTAAAAGCTTTAAGCTTTATATATGTATTTATAACTCATGTTTTTTCTCATGGTGCTGCAAGATTAAGACTTTGCACAGGATGGCTGAACCACCAGAAAGCTGGGCGGCTTTCTTGGTGTACATGTCTATAGCTCCATTGTTTCTGCTTGAACTATTTCAGTGGACATCAAGGGAGGAACTACCTCAAAGTTGGTTTTATTTGTTTGGGGTTTTTTTAAGAAAAAAGAAAGAAAGAAATTGCACAAAGCAATTGCCAAGCCTGGTAACTGACATGTGACATGAAGTATATTACTTAATTTTTTTCTTACCACACCATTCCTTCAGCCTCATCTGGCGTAAAGAAGGGCTGTTATGTACTTAGGACCAGACTTAAAAAGAAAGTATACTTTTTGCTGGCAGCCAGTGAAAAGATCAGTCAGGATTTTTAACACGTAATCCTTAAGTCTTGAAATTCATGGAGAATACTGTAACCATTGGATAAATCTATTTTTGGAGAATTACAAATTTGAAAACAATACATGGAGAATGTATCTCCACTGGAGATATGCTGGATTGTTACTTCAACAAGACAACACAAATTTAATTCCTGTTTAAATTCATTTATCATACTTTAGCTAGTTTTCCAGCACTTTTTCTATTTTGCCATTAGCTCTATGTCTTGGAAAATGAACCAATGTTGTCTTTCATCAAAATAGATTACTAGAACAAACTAAACTTAGACAGTTGAAGATACTGCTCACGCTTGAACTGTGGAAATTGCCTTCTTACCGAGTAGCATTAAGAAAGGTTACATCAACTATTGCTTTTAAAAATTTGTGTTAGTTTACGAAATCTAAGATGTTTATGAAATGCATCACTTTTTGGTAGTAGCATATCCACTGTTAAACCATGCATTAATTATCTATATACAGAGTAAAATAGCCCAATAAGGAGAACTTTATTTATAACCTTGTCTTCAGAATTCTGTATATATTTAGAGAGAAGATGTTTTTTCCTAGTGATGTGATTAGGCCGTTTGCATGTACTTGCACACAAGGGCTTAATCTGAAATTGCTAATTTTTTATAGTTGCGAATTGTGTTGTGTGGTGGTTTTTTTTTCTTGAACATAATAACATTCTTGGCTTTTTTTTTTCATTTCTACTCAGAATAGTATTTTGTTTGTTTATTACAATATTTTTCTGTTCCTTTCTTAACCTCTTGTGTAATTTTGTTTCACTGTGTTGTACACAAAGTAGTGCTTTTTCCTTTAGCAGTTGCATTACTTTTAAGGATTCTAGTGTGTATTTTTGATGAAGGGGTAGGGGCAGCATTTGAACATAATGCAGTTGCTTTTTTCCACATTTTTGAGTAGAATGGTAAATTTGCTTATTTATATAAAAGTCATGTTGGTGGTTTTAATGTGTCTTGCACTTCAGAAAAATTGAAAGGCGGCTTTTAAAGCTTTCAGGTGAAAGGTGCTGTGTATATAAATGTGATGTTGCTTTAAGCAACCTGGAGACATAAATGTCATCTATTAATTGTTAGAAGGTTCACTTGCTGTTTTTGTTCTTATTTTGTAAAATTGTCATATAGCAACCTAGTCATATTTATTCTTGCATTAAAATAGACTAATTTTTAATGTAATGGGATTCTCCTAGAATGGGCCTGTACGGTTTGTCCACTTAGTATTACTGTATTTAGTATTGGACGTTAGGCTAAATGTGACTAATTACTTTTCCATATATAGCAGGGTTTAACTAAACCATTATATATTAACATTAATTTCCTTCATTGCCCCTTCCATATTGGTGCATTTACATACAAAAAATTGCAGTTATTGAGAAACATGTTTTATTATAGATTTTGTTATTTTTCCATACTAATTCTTTTCCAAAAGGCAAACCTGTTGTTAAAGTTTCACTTAAAACATACCTTCAACTTCTTCATTGTCTTATGCAGTGAGAATAAAATTATTTTTAAGATCCATATCCTATCTAGAAATTGAATACTGTTTTGTTAAGATCTTGTTTGCACAGCATTGAAACTGCTTTTGTTTTTTAAATGTCATTCATGTCAGGGCCAGCAGAAGTAATCTAAAATTAACCCATTTTCGTTTGTCTTAAATGTGAGATAATGAGGGGTCTCTCGTGATTAAGATTACCACTCTGTGTTAGTCTTGTAACAACTGTAAAGTTTTGTGATTAGATATTGCAGAAAACAGAATATGTTGTTCCAGGTGAGCTGTTACAGCAGCAAGCGCCAGGGAAGGTCATGGGAAAGAATAGTTCAAAAGCTGTTCTAGTAGATTGCACCATGGGGACAGCTGCTCTTGGGAAGTAAAATTGAGAATGATTAATGTAACTGTTATTATTGCCAGTGATTGAGTTCATGTGAGAAGAATAATGAAGAAAATTTGGCTGTAAAAATTGCCATTTTAAGGTTTAAAGTTTTGCACTTGTGTTTGCATGAGTGTGTGTCACTAAACAGTATGCAACCAAAAAATGCAAATGGAGTCCTATTAACTTACTTCTCAAGTCCTGTTGAAAGGATCATGTCACAGTTTTAGAATCTATAGCTTTGCAAATTCTCTTGGGTTTGGGGGATAATATGATAACATGATATGTAACAACTGTACAGGTCTCATTTCTCTGTTCTGTAATGTTTAACAGCTCTGGTGTTTGGCTTTTTGTTTTCATAGTTTTGTGTATATAGCACAGCTTCAGAACACAATATTAAGGCTGGATCATTACCACTCTTTACGATTTTTGCATCTCTCTTTAACATGATTACATGTTTTTTCTCTGTCGTTACTCTGGTCATCTTGCAGTAGTGGGTGAACAATTCCAAAAAATTTAAAAGCTGCCTATGAGTGAATTTATAATCTAGTCCTTTCTTCCTTTTGAATCATTCAGTTGTTCTTTCTGGCTGCTTTCTTTTCTTTTTTTGTTTTTCCTTTTTCCCTTCGTGATAAGGATAGGATTAGGATTTTGGGGAAATGATTAAATATAAGTATGACAGTATATTTAATCATTCCTCTGGCTTCAGTTTCCCTGACAGGAGGTGCTTATCCTCATGCACAGGTAGCAGAGGCTGGCACCTGAGCGTCAACTGCATTAATTGGAAGGAATGTTAATTTACAAGTGGACATCAAAAGGTGTATTGAAGACTCGTGTAAGATTGCCTAAATAAAAAGTCTAGCACCTTCATACTTCTGTGATGGTTCTAAACTTTGAGAAAGAGTATTGTTCCACAGGGGTTGGGTTTTTTTGTGGTGTTTTTTTCTCCTCCTGTTCATTTGAAGCCTGTGTTTTGCATTTGTAGATGGCTCAGCAGTGTCATCTATCTTGATTACAATCACCTTCAGTTATTTAATTTAATAATATAATCTAATCAGTGTTTTCAGTGTTTTTTGAGCAGCAAAAGTCATCTTGACATGATACATTTCCTAAGATTTTCACGATCCTTCTGTATCAAATTTTTCAACCACGAGGATAGTAATGGCTGTGTCCATTTTATCAGTATGCCAGCAATACTCGGAACCACTGACTATGGTGCATTCCTGTAGGAAGGAAAACCTAATTCTTTTGTGAATTGCTCCTTCCTGTAATCTATTAAGCTGGATATGATTGCAAAGATTCCCACCCAGCTCTCTGCAGCCACTGAAAATCAAAAGAATAAAAGGAGTTTCCAGGAATGCTTTTTACCTTGATACAGTGGGATTCTGTGGTTGGTTGGTTTGGTTTGGTTTTTTAGTTAGCAGCTGGCAATCTACAGATCTTTGGTGCCCATACATACATGCTAACTTTGAAAAAGCAGTTTTCCTCACCAACAGATGATCCTATTTCTGAAAATCTTGGTATGCCATTCATACCTGGTATGGGAGAGGCACAGATAGATACTGTTAGAATTCTGGTGCTAAAGTTGTTTTCATACACTGGCAAGTTTGGTTCAAGGACAATTAGCTGCTTCATCAGCAATTAAGGCTTAAGATTTTGTAAAGACTATTCAAGTCTTAATGCCTTAATAGGCTTTTCCTGACCTTCGCTTTTTTTTCTTCACTGATTCCAATCTACTGGATCAGTGATGAATGGGAAGATGCTGTCAGCAGGTCTTTGCAGTTGCTCTTGCTAAGTGAATTATGTAAATCTCTACAAGGAAAAAAAATTTCAATCTCCCTATTGACAACCAAGTCCCATCTGGTTGTACTGAGTAGTTTTTTGTTGTAATGTACATTCCTCCTGAAAGTCCCAGGAAACTTTGGGAGAAGAAGAGCATAAAGTCTCTAGTCTGGCAAGATCTTCACACAGCAGTTGAGACAAGGATGTTTTCAATTCCACTTGCTGTGTTACTGTGTTTTGTGATCTTTTGACATTGTAAATATGAATAGTAATTTATAAAATGAAAAAAGAGAAGACTGAATCAAAATAGCAAAATAGATTTTCATGTGTGTGTTATTTATATTATTTTAGAACACAAATATGAGAGAGACTGGGGAATAAACAGATCAGCTAGACTTTTGCAAGCAAAACAAAGCTAATTCCTTAATTTTCTGCCATCATTACTACAGCATATTGCTATACATTTTAGAAGTGGAATTAATATCAGAAAAAAATCCTCTGATTTCAACTTGGATAATATGAGAGTTGCGTTTACAGACGAGACCAGAAAAAAGAAAGAATAAAGGGCAGCAAAACTCATGCAGAAATTTGGGATCACTTTGATGAAGACCAAACCAATTTCAGGCAAGATCAAAATTTACACCTGCCTGTAACTTCCCGACTCACTCATTTTTGTCAGTTCAGCATAGCATTTTTGTAAGTTCTGCCATTCATGTGTCAAATCCCTAACTGTTCATGTCTCTGAATATAATCTTCTTTTGTGCTGTGCATACCATGCTAGACCGGAAAAGAGCTGTGAAATCACCTTTATAGACCCCTACTTTATGCACTTCGGCATAGCAGAATATTTTTAAGAGCTGTAATGTCAGTGTGCATTAATACTGAAAATAGTAAATAATGCAACTTACAGGTGCTAGTGCAGGCGGAGTGGATATGTAGACAAAAATGGTTTTTTTTTTTTTATGAGAGCAGCAGCATTAGCACTCTTCCTCTAATAGCTTAAGTCCCAGTGTAAAGACAGGGTCTTATCCTTTGAGCTGTTGTTCTGAAAGTAACAATTACAACTGTTTATTGCTCCTCTCTCACGACAGTAGAGCTGGTATAGGAAGAGCTGAAAAGAATGTACTAAGAGGAGCAGTGTATGGAACAATAGATGTATCTTCATGATTTTTAGAACTGGAATTAGGGAGGCTAACATGAAGGACAGTTAAAGCTAATATCTGATTGCTAATCTAGACAATTCTGTTAAGTGTATTATATAAGCTTTACATGTATTCTGTGAAAACAAAGACCTTTCAGGTAAGCTGGGAGAATTAATACAGTGCTGCTTCAATGTAGATAATATCTGAGTCTTATTAACGTGTTTTAAAGCCAGTAATAATCTTGCCCACTTGAATGTCTGAATCTTGGAATCCTGCCAAGGCCCTGATGACTTGCAGCAATAAGTCATATTGTGCATTCAAGTTTTGTAATTTTTATATTAACTCAGTTTAACTGGATGCAGCCTGGCTCAAGTATTATGAAGTTATTAGGAGAGGAGGACCATATTCAAATTCTATTCTCCTCGTTAGTTTTTTTATTGATAAACTTGTAGTTCTTATTTTGTTGTGACTCCATGTAAGTAATTCTCTAATTTTATTGCTGCCATGCTTTCTAAATTTAATATTATTCTACCAAATTTTGTTAAGAATGTAGCTTTGGAGACTCTGAGCTACACTCAAGTGCTGTCTTTTCCACTTAAATACGTGGCTGTCCTAGAGAGATTTGGCCATGAGATCCACCTTGAGCAGTGGAGAGGTTTGGAATGCCTGGTGGGGTTATGGCCTTCCTTTCCATTCTTCACAGTACTAGGCAAGGTTGTTTGTGGGGTGTTGTTATGGTAATGTTTTGCTGCTACCTCTTTAAAAAGGAGAGAAGTGTATTTTAAAGCTTCTATGTAGGGTATAAGAAAATGGAAGAATATTCTGATTTTTATGTTTACGTTTTGGAATGATGCCTTCACACGAAAATACAGGGGAAAAAACCTCTGGCATTCATTTGGCCCAAGGCACATTTCTGCCAGTCCATCACGTTAAAGAACGTGGTGAAACACCACACTTTGGGCACAAAGAAGTTGCCAGTTCTAGGTTTCTTTGCTCTGGTGTTTTCCTTGGCTTTCTCCAATACTCAGTAATCACAGTAAATTTGAGGTGAAGCAATTGGAGTCACCGTGGTGCAAAACCAAAAAATGTTTGTGAAGAAGTAAACCTTTGTATCTTCCTCTGACTAATCCTTATTTTTTGCTAATTGTTAGAATTCTTCCCAGAAATGCAAATGCAGAAGCAATAAACAAATCAGAAGGGGCTTTGCTCACTTGGAAGGTGGCAGCCGTCAGTTTCTGTTGCAGTGTTCCCTTTAGGGGGCAATGTTATTCCTTGGTTACCCCCAGTCTAGGAACAAGCGTGGCTGTGCTGCATTGACTTAGAGAATATCTTAATATTTTTTATGTCAATTAATTAAAAAAAAAACGATAACAGATTATTGTCACTGTATCTGATTACCTACTTCCTAGCTTTACATTTACAGGCTGAACATGTTTTCTTGCAAAGGAGTGATAGCTGTATTAATCACAAAAAATATTTTCTTACAAGACTGAACTGAATTTTTCTGTTCAGATTCTGTCAGTGTTAGAATGTATCTTGATTCCATAAATGTTATCCACTTGGAGATTAGAAATAAATTCTCCAGTGCTAGAATTTGATGCATGCCTGCTTAATTTTGTATCAGTAAAAGCTCAGGGTAATACCTACTAAAGGAACAAAGGGTTAATTAATTATGCTAAGCACTTTTTTTGCATACTTGCCTGGTTCTGTTTGAGACAAGAAGCAGTTTGTAAAAAAAAAAAAAAAAAAGCTATTTGTTTTGGTAGCAAAGAGGCAAGAGGGAAAGAACAGATAGCTTCAGTGGTTTCACTCCAGATAAAACTGTACTAGCTTTGATGAAGTATCAGCGTATTTTCTGGGTTTTGAAGTTTGTCAGCAAAGCTATGTTTTGCTAGAATCTCTTGCCAGGAGAAAAGATGACTTATTTTGTCCTCAATGACTGTTTTTATTCAGAAAGCAGGTGACAGCAATCAATTCCAATGCCATCTACATCTCCAATTATTTTACAACCCCAGGAGTTAATTGCAGCCCTCAGGCTCTGGCAGTCAGCTGACTTCATCATGCGACTTTTTTGGCCATTGCATACCTCTGAGTAATTGTCTATTTATGGAAAATGAATTAATAGCTGCTATTTCTACCTAAAAGAGAGGATCTGTGAGTTGAGCAAGTGGGTTGAAGAGAGAAGGCAGAGAGATTAAGAGAGTAAGAGGCAAAGGAATCAACTGAAAGAGTAAGAGAGGTGGGAGGGAAAGAAGATGGCAAGATACTAAGGAAAAAAATTAAAATGAAAGGGAGGAAGGAAGTAGGAACCCAGAAAATTGAGCAGGAGAAGCAAACGTGGCAGCAAGTAGCAAGATACAGTGTGACAGAAAAAAAATGAGCAAATACTATGGGAAACAGTATTTTACAATGTTATTTTAATATAAACCTATGAAGATAAAAAAGATGTGTTTTCTCCAAACTCTAACTGTATTATAAACAGAGAAAAAGAAGTGAAGTCCTGAGACTCTTACTGTCTCTGAAAATCTGAAAATGCTGTCAACATAGATGGTGCCTGCCTTCCTGACTTGCTTAAGGGGAGAAAGGATTAGATGTTCCCTTTATTTGTGTTGGTCGTTTGATTCGTAGGGAAATGAAAATGTGCATTTGAATATATGATACTGCAGTAATGCGCATCAGTAATAAACTAACCATCCTTTGATCAAAAGGTTCTGGAATTGTTTTGCAAATTATATTTTTGACACTGTGGCTGTGCAGAAGGTTTCGTGTTGATGAATGTCGGCAAACTTTGCCTGTAGGTTGTGCAGACAAATGTCTGCCATTATAAAGACCATTGCTACTTTAGTGTCAGTATGGTGCGCTCAGAAGTTTGGAGCTTTTTCTTTTCCAAAAGTTACCTACAAAATAACCTTAAGAAGGCAGAAAGAATGTTAACCTTGTAAGGAAGTGCCAAAGTGATGCTGTTATAGGCCAGAACTTCTAGCAGCTTTAGGTTAATTCCAAATATGTTGTGCACAGAACTGAACTGTGAGAGAGGAATAAAAGCTGTGTTAAAAGTTCATCATCCTCTCTTTAGAAGAGATGTTTAGGAAATCATGGCTTCTGTTATAAACTGGTTGGGAAAGTGTAGGGAGCATGGAATCTGAGCAACACAACAGCATGTGAAACAGGATTTTTAAGAAGAGCCATAATTAAGTATGTGGAGCTGGTTTTACAAGCACTAAAACAACTAGGAACTGGTCAAAGCTTTCTAAACAGCCCTTCTCTGTTTTGGAACTTTAGGAGAGGTGAAGAAAATATTTTTTTATATGTATGTGTACGTTCATTGCCTTTTATTGAAATCTTACTTCTCTTCAAAACTTTTTAATACATTTTTTTAAAAAAATTATGATGCTTGTTTGGGTACCAGCTTATTTGGAATGAGGTGACAGACTTTTCAGAATCCTGTAAAATAAATTATGGGGAGTTAATGTAAAATACTTCATATTATTGTACGTAATAATCAGCAATCTATCTTCTTCACCTTTCAGATCAGCTGTTCCATGTGTTGGCCATGCACATGCGCCTCTACAGTATAGACTCTGCATACAATCCTTGGAGAAAACTTACCCAGCTGATGCAGGATAAAAATTCAGAGCAAGTATTTTAATTCATTAAATACCAGTTTTACCTTGTGAAAGAAACATCCTTACAGAGGGACTTTGGGTAACTTTCTGTCTTAATTCAAATTCGCTGTGAGGTTGGCTGATGAACTTAACATCTAAAAATTGCGTGTATATTATTTGTAAAAGTAAATTCTCAAATTTCTTTTACATAAAATACAACCAGTTTTGAGTCGAAGCTTAAATACACCACCTGCAAGCTTAAGCACATGCCAATTTGATAGTTTTCGGTAAGTGGATAGGTGCACTGCCACTCTTGGTACAGATGCTAGATGCTGAGATTACATTTATAAATAGTTTGCTGAAAGTCGGGCAGTGGCTAATAGCTGTTACAGAAATAACGTAAGTAGGCCTAATGTATGTGAGAAATAATTCTATTTGAAGCTAAAAGTTTTCATCATACTTGTTATTTTAAACAATTTATTTACCTGAGTTTGCCTTTAAAACATTAGCTGTACATGTACAGCTGCACAAGGATTAACAATATAGTAAATTGAGCCATATATCTGTGTTCCACAAGGACTCATCTTCCTGTTTGTCTGAAGATACTTCACTTTTCAGATTCTACCTTGATGGTGAAAAGGAAGATTTCTTGCCCAAAATAATATGATTATTTTTCCTCATAACAGGAAAATTTTTTCTCTTGGCACCTTGAGCATCATCTCCATAGCTAAGGTCTATGTTTTCTATATTGCAATACTGTTGAAAAGACTGTCTTTTTAGTGCCTATCCAGCTGTGTGTTTGTCAGTGTGTTTCTAGGAGCCTGAGGTGAAAAGCATCATGGGATTTCAAATTCATCTAGAACAGTGATGTCACAATCCTAACCTGCAAATCAGGAAAAAATACTAAAACATTTGTGCTTGCTTCTGGTTTGAGATTTTTCTGTTTGTCCTCTTGGACCCAGGTCTGTCTTTGCAATCAACATTAGGTAACTGCAGTAATTAGACTAGATTAATGGATTAGTTTATAACCAGTTAGCAGAACAAAGCATGAAGAATTCTATAACCCAGAAACCTGTGTGCATTCATTCAAACTCCTTTAAGAGTGTGTTTTTATGTGATTCTGCCCTGACCTAGATTGAGCAGTGGAAGAAGGTTAATACATTTGCGGTATGATTGACTGAGTTATACCAGGCAAAATGAAGATCACGTTGGTAGGCTGTTGGCTGTCAGAATGGCTGTGGGACTGGTCCTGCACTGCTCATTTTGGTATTTGAAGAGCTTGCTGGCTTCATAAGCAGCTGTTAACAGAGGGGCTGCTTTTTCTGCACATGCAACTTTTTTCACCTGTACAGACTTGATGGAATTTGCCATATGTTGGACATGTCAAGGTTAAGATTGTTGCAAGTTAGATTTCATTTGACAGTATTTTGAATCACTTGGAAATGCATGGTAGTGTAGCCCATAATGGTTTGCTTTGCAGGAGGTGTTGCATGTTGGATCAGTTCTCTTGTTTCCTGCACTAGTTTTCAAGATTTCTTGGTAGTCTTGCTGGTGGTGGTTTGGCACTAAGTCCTAAACTGTTTAGGAAGCTGTGGCTGAGAGATGATCCATTTTGCAGTGAAACGCTTTGCTGATGAGATGCACAGATGCGATCAAGTTGGAATATTTTTTGCTTACACCTTGCAACATTTTTCCTACCTTAGTCTGCAGGCTCCAGAAAGCTGCAGAGAAGGCAACTTGGGGATGTGTTTTTAATGTATAAACTAGAGCATAAGATGGATAGCTGTAATTATATTTTAGATGTTTGAAGTAGTGTTTTCATTTGAAGATGGCATTCATATGAGTGGTAAGTTACGATTTAATCACACACTTCTTAGTCACACAGGTTTTTGAGAAATCCGGAATAGCAAACTCTTTTTCAGGTACAGGAAAG
>NW_010415676.1:49770-62248 GCF_000710305.1 Buceros rhinoceros silvestris
AAAGAGTGCTCAGAGCAATTAGGTGGTACACTGCCGTAAACTGAAGAAGATTAAGAAGGTGGTGGAGAACTACCACTGCAGATTTAAGATGTGGATAGCACTCTGCCAATTTGAAGCTAACCAAGTAATCTGAATCATCAGCCTCGGTGGTAAATGAGACTAAGTAAAGACTCGTAGGAAAAAAAAAAGGTCAATGAGAGGAAAAGATCTTTATTATTTGAATATATTACTGTGATACCAAACAATTTAACATCAGGAAAGTCACAGGAGCAAAATAACTTTAAACTACCATACTACATTCTTCTATTTAATTTTTACTTTAAATTACTGCTTCAGTTGAAAGCAGTTTTCCAGAGAAGTTAGTTGAACCTTTATTGATTTGAAAAAGGTAATTTTCAAAACTAAAAAAGGAAACAAAGTATGGAATACAAGTCTCATTGCATTATCTTCTCACCCGTATTTAATTGTAACTACTTTATTTAAATACATGTTTACAATTAAAATTGCCCAGCTATAGAGCTCATATTTTCTAGATTGGTTTTCCACAACCCATCTATCATTTCTCATAAATCATGCTTTAGATTTCACATGTCTGGGAGAACAGATCGAAGTAATTTGTAAAGGCTCTCACAGAATTGCTCTACTGTGCTTCCCAAAGCCCCTGGTTTTGCCTGGTGTCATCATTTGCAACTGTATCCAGATCGTTCCATAGTTGAAAAAGGCTGCTGAGAGGAAAGATAGGAAGGAGTTCATGCGGTCACACCAAGGTAAAGTAGAAATAAGGACATTTTGAGCAAGAAGATACTCTATCAAAAGGGTGTAAATAATGTGACCTGTTTGAAGGAAGAGGGAGGAAAATGGATAAAGCTGAGTTTGATGAACTGTAATGGTATAGCGGATTTTTCCTCCTATGCAGTTCATATTGCCGAATTTAATGTACATTTGGTCCTACAGGCTGTGCTTCAGCAAATTGTTCTAGTAGGGACAGATCTGTTTTCAATGGCGATCAAATAAACAATTATAGTGGTGTAAGTGGGGAATAATAGCTTCTGGCAGGGGGCAGAGAAGGAGCAGCTGGAGGCAATAATTACTAAACCCAGATGTGAATTTAATGCACTAGTCCAAACAGTCAGAGTTTCAGGAACAGCAAACCTGAAATAAAAGGATTTTTTTTTTTTTAATCTATATATCAACAAAGGCAGAAATTTTTGTGTCTGTTTTGATGGACAAAATGTGTCAACAAAGAATGATTCAGTAAAGTGTTAAGAATCATTTGGTTAGAAGCACTTCTGGGGAGGAACTGCATGATAAACTGAAATACACTGGGGTTTTTTTTTTTACTCAAGTGTTTTGCTGTTGTTTTGTTCTAAGCTAGATGCTTTGGTTGATTGTTTATAGTGTCATACTGGGGCAACAAACTGCAGCATAGGGATGGGAATGAGCAACCGTGTGTGGGAACCTTTTAAATCACATCTCCATCTCAGTAACTGTTGTGAAATGGGAAAAATAAAACAGTTTTTATGAAGATAGTCCAAGACAGAAAAAGAGTAGGATGATGGGACGATGGAGACACATGCTGCAACAGGACTTACGTGTATTATTCAATAAACACGTAAATCCTGCCTGATCCACCAATGTCTGAGGACATACAGTATGATACAGAGATTTCGACAGTATTTGCTCTTGGCTGCTTCTTCATTCTCCTATACTGTAGCTCACCATCTTCAGCTGTAACTTGATGTAACTTGAGCAGGCTGCATCATGAACAAAGTCAAGGAACTAATCCATGTTTTTAAAAAGGTTAATTTGAATAAATTTGGGAATGGGTGACAAGGGAGCACTGGGGGACACAGTGGTGAAAGAGAGAATGGGAGATGCCTAATGTTAGTACTGGCAGTGAAGTCCTGTGTTGTGTAATTAGAAAAGCTGACCGGCTGTAAAATCTGCTGTGACACAATGAAGAGCAAATACGAAATTGTGATTATATCCTAGAGTGTAGCCAGAATATATAGTAGTATTCTAGTTTCTTATCACGAATGTTAGAAATGGTATATTACTCTGACCTTTCTGCAGGCTGGGATTTGTAGGCTGTATTTCTCATCCTGGAAATAATGAAGAGAACATAGACTTGCCCTAGTTGATTAAGCCTTTGTTTAGCTATATCCGTATCCCTATGTCTCAGGTTTTCTGTATCTGAAAGTTCGAAGACGTATGAGACTCAAAACTTCCACTTTATCGAAATTCTAACTTTATAATCACTTGGTTAGCACCAAACAAAGATTTGAAGTGTCTCTAGCTGTGAGAAGATGGGAAGGAGAGCAGGTATGTAAGGAAAGGCCATAAGCAAAGGCTACACTTTTCAAAATAGAACAGAATTTTCCATTCCTCTGTATCCATTCCAAAATAAGTAATTGCCATATAACCTCTACCACAAGGAGTATGCAGAATGCAGAGGCAGAGTTGCTCAGCTGTCAGCTGATAGACAGTTCTGGTATTGGCACAGAGAGAGGTGCAGCCCAGTTACTTGGGAATGGAGAAGTGGTCAGTTCTACAGGAAAAGTCGAGTAATACATTTTTCATTTTGGTACATGTTTATATCACACTGTGCAGTTTATTTCCGTCTCCCCCCCTCCTTTCTTTAAATGGATACAGCATACAACTACAATACCTTTGAATCATTTTATATATTATTTTGGTCCCATCTGAAATTGTACTTACTTTCATTTCATTCAGTGCTTCTGTGGCAGTTTTTTGTAAAGTCAGATTTATCAAGCTTTCACATATGCATTGGGGATTAACAGGATGGGCAATTTCCATAAAACACACTTCTAAACATATTTTATAAATTCAGTTTTGGTGTCATAATAAAGAAGTTGCTCAGGCTCTTAACAAATGACAGCGCAGTTTTGAAGTGCTTCATATGCTGCATATGCTGCAGCACTTGATGTAAATGGAAGCAGCTTATCTACAACTCCGACATTTGATGTAGCTTTACCTCTCCAATTCATATGAAAATAATAAATCGGATGAAGAACTCCTTTGGTCCTGCATGTGAAAACAGGTTCATTTATTCGTGATGTTGCCAGTCAGTCACAGTATTCCGTATGTGTAAGAATATTCCCTAATTTTCTCAGAACTGGTATTTGACCTAAATGTTACATGACTGTCAGATGATACTGACGTTGATACCTCTGACAGAAAGAGGTGTTCAACTGGATGTGACCAAAGGGAGTTAATCAGGGGGTTTTGTCTTAATGTTATTCCAAATTATTTTTTCCCCAAAATTTATATATAAATCAAAAATTGAGAAGTAATTTAAGAGATGTCCATGGCTTTAAAGTCATTACATAATGAGGGTTATTTTAAAAGCCAGTGTCATAGATCGTAAGATAGAACTACCATAGGTAAAGGAAGAATTAGAGCTACTTGGTGAGATTAGCATCTTCATTGCTTGTATAATTTTGAAAATGAGACTTGGTAGCGTGACAAAAGTTTTTGCCCCCTTTGTTGTCTTTAGAATTCAATACACTGATTTTTAGAGTATTTGGGTTTTGTTTAGGATGATCCCATATATTAATATGTATATTTGTATATGTTACAGTGTTCTAAAACAGTCATTTTATGAAATGATTGACTATAGCAAAAGGCTTTATGGATAGTGTTTATTTGTAGCTGTTTGAGTTCATTAATTCAAAAGGACCAGTTAGTCTGTGTTTTCTGTGACATCATTTTATACGACTAGTCAACCAATCCACTTGTGCTCATTCTTACAATTAACAGTGTGAAACTTCAGCCATTTAATAAAATTATTGCTTCAGAATGTGTCTTACTGAGCTGGGAGAGAGGCGAAGGAGAGTGGTTAGAGAATGGATAACACAATATGGCCAAAAGTGTTCTTTTAATCCTCTGCTTATATGACTGCTTCTGTATGAGCAAAGTCGTATCACAGATGACTCCTAGAAGTACCTTTTGTAGAGGCAAGCCTGAGTTTTCATGAAAACAATAACTATATAGGGGTCTCCTTCCAAAAGCAGCATCATGCCTCTGTGCCTCAGAGGTGATACTGGTTGGCTCCTCAAAGCTATTAGAATGTACTAAGGATCTCACACCTGCATCCACATGTCAATTCGTGTGGACAACCTGTAAATGGTCTGCTAGAGCTCGCTTTGTCTGCTATGTGTGTGACAGAGGGCAGTGAGGGGAGTTGGTGCCTTCAAAAAGAGAGGCATCAACTAAACAACTAAACTAATGGAGTAGCCAGTGCCAGCTGAGTTGGATCAGTGGAAGAGTTTGGTGCTCTTGGAAGGGAGGTGTAGCGATGCGTGCTATATTCTTACGGCTAGCCCGCAAGCTGGAGCGGGAAGAATCACCCGAATGCCAATGTGGTGTGCAGTGAGACCCAATACTTCTCTCTATTTACAGCCAGTGGATTCTTGCTCACGTAACTGGTTACATAGTGATTGGATATGTTCCTTGTCACACAGACAGTATGCATCTCTTAAGGCACTATGGTTGGATACAGGAGTTAGTTCACGCGCAGTTTCTGATTGGTTAGTGTTAATCAAACAGAGGCTAGTTAGAGATACAGTT
Organism: Buceros rhinoceros silvestris; assembly: GCF_000710305.1. NCBI lineage: Eukaryota > Metazoa > Chordata > Aves > Bucerotiformes > Bucerotidae > Buceros > Buceros rhinoceros. Next base: position 54,361 of record NW_010415676.1, read on the forward strand.
TCCCACACAATAATGTTGCAGCTGGGTTTCGGCTGCTAAGTTTCCCAGGGAGAGTAGCATATTTTTCACAGTTCTAATTTCTGCTAGAATGATACCAACAGGAGGCGGTAATTGGATCCAACAGTAGCTTACCAGTTGTTCTCTGAAAAGGGCAGAGCTGAGACAGAAGAGAGCTTAACTGTCTTGTCTGTATGTTTCTTTCCTCTGATTCTGTTTGTAGAGAAGCTTGGGCACTTGCTGCACAGCTTAAGAAAGCATCACTGGGAAACTCTACAGTCTACAGTGTCCTGCAGAACCACCAAAAGAAGGAGATTGGGGCTGTGATTTTGGGGGTACATCTTAAATAAGGATATGTGTATATTTTCAATAGAACTATATAACACTTCATCAGATTTAATTTACTTGCAGGACAGTTAAGATTGCTGGAACAAAGCATGAAGTGAACCTTGACACTGTAGCAGGTGCACGTATTCTGATTCCCTGGACTCTCAGGTGGATTCTATGGAGGGTCCAGTGAAGTCCCATGTGGTGTAGAGGCCTATAGCTGCCCTGAGTAAGGGAAGTTCCTACCAAGAAAGAGAGGATTGTCTTTCCTGCGGTTTCTGTCCAGTGAGAAGAATGACAAAAGAGGAGGGAAAAAAGATGGTAAAACCTAAGGAGCGATAGAAAGAAGATGCCCTTCCAGAAGGACAGCATTTCAATTGCATTGCGATTGAATGGAGCTGGGTACCATGGGACACTTTCCTTTGCAACATTTGTCTCTGTAAGAAGCTGTTGAGGGTTCAGTTTTACATGGGAGGTTCAGAGCCAGGTGTACTAGGGCCACACGACACAGCTCCAGTGGCATTCACAGCCAACCAGCTAGCACCACCTGTTTGGGAATGGGAGTAAGAATCCAAACAGCACTTTCTTCAGTGCTTGTTGCAGAGGGTGAAAGGCGACAGTGGAGGATGCATATCACATTGTACCAGCTGCTCCTGTTTGACGTGTCCTTCACGCTCTGTATCAATTAAAGAGGGGCAGAATGATTTTTCACAGTTTTCATTTTTTGCCATTTTGCCTTGGCTATTGAACCTACAGAATGTTGTTGGTTGTAATATTATTGGGTATTGCTACACAAGCTAGAAAAATACTATCTCCTATTTGCAAACACTTTCTGCTTTTAAGATTACAAGGTGATGTTATGTCATTCAGTGACTCTGAATAGTTCAGAAGTTTGCAGTATCTCCTGATGTGCTGCTTTGCTCTCCTTCTAGACATACGGGGGTTTGCATAAAGACTGTGTGTAAGATAGCATAATCCCACCTGTGATGGCTGTTGGAGTCTTCGTTTCCTTACCTACAGAACAACAACGCTTTTCCCAAGGTTTCCATGTTTTCTAATAGGAGCAATTCCTGTAACATGAATGTGACTTGAGAATTCATTGTTGTTACAGTGTGGGTATATGTGTACTTGGGAAATGCCAAGCTTTGAAAACCAATTAATTATTGTTACTGTAGTATATTTTCTTACTTTAGAACATAAGTTCAGAAGGTGAAATTCTGAATGTCCCTTCAGTCTGTACATAGAAATAACTAGTTCAGGCAGTTTTGGAAAGTTTTAAAATACTTTAACAAGAGTCGGGTACCCAAACAGCTTCCTCATGAGTTTTTACAATCCATTTATAACATTAAATGGTTTTAAAATAGAGGTCAGTTAGCAAATTTGACTTTTGTAAGCTTGACATTAAATGTAATACTATTTAATATAAAATGCAAAATAAAATATGAAAATGAAAAATGGTTTTATAGTATCAGAAGTGATTTTCTTTGGGTTTTCTTTCCAGGCTGGGAAGTGAAGACCTACCAGAAGTTCCTGTGCTTTACAGAGATGTCTCATCCCTTTTGCTTATCCAGATTTTAACCATGCCTCAACCATTGCACAAAGGTACGTTACAAAAATATGTATATTTAGATGATTATGTATATGAGGCTGCATTCATGGTGATTTCCAGGATGGTAAATCATAGCTTGTCTGTGTATTCTAAAATAATGTTTCTGCCTTATCTACAGAATTGAACAGAAGTTTTTGTTGTGGGTCGGCAGGCTTATCTGCATCCCCTGTCTTCTCACCTTATCAGTCAGCCTATTCAGTAAAGATACAAGAGCTGAGCAAAAACCATTAAGTACTTTTACTGCAGGAAAATTGTTTTTTGACCTTCATCTCTTTGCTTAGAGGGGCAGCTCAATACTTTCAAGTTGAAGTGAGTGCGTAAGGGTGAAAGATTATAATTTAGTTTGAATTTCAGAGTCTAAATTGCAGCAGTCTTGCATAATAGGAGGTCATATATGAAGATGGTAATTGCTGTAATGCAGCAACTTCAATAGAGACAGCATATAGTATAATTTGGAATAAATATTAAACAGAAATTTAAGAACTAGATTTTTCATTGTTGGAATCAAAACTGTTTTAAAACCTTTTATAAAACAAAAATTTTACAAAGAGCTGAATCTGGTCCATCTTGCTAATAGACTCAGAATATGGCGTTGTTCAGACCCTCTGTCCTCTGGCTCAATTATTTATAGCTATACCTTTATTTTAAAATGAGAACAAACAAGTATCTTTTTGCTACTTCACTGACAATGAACAGAGAATCTGCTTTGGGGTCTCTGCGGCAATTTTGGTATCTGTTGAGTCTTGGTGGTTTATGAACAGGTAAATACAGGGACTGTTTTGCTCTTGACGCATACAACTTACGAAGTGTAGTAGAATCTCGTTTCCCTTTAAGAGTTTTCAGTCCTCACTCCTGACTGTTCACATTCAGCTCATGTGACTCTGAACGTATCTGTTAACATTGTGGCATGTGTTTTTTCGATTCAGTGTACGTGTTCATGGACTAAGTACATCCAATATATTATTAGACTGTGAAAATACCAGGAGAATAAAATATTTTTGAACAGGAAGGTTATTGTAAAAAAAAAAAAAAAATTTTTTACAACAGTTTAACTTTTATTGGAAGGACCTAATAAAAGCAGTAAACAAAACTGTAATGAGACTAACATCTTCTGAAACACGGGGAAGGAAGTGGTGACGCCAAAGAACAAACAGTGGTCTTTCTGTAGTTTATATTCAAGCACTGGAGAACACAGTTCATGAAAGTATTCTTTATTGTAGGAAAGGTAACATTCAGTTAATAGGTATCCTGAGGGGAATTCTGTAAAATACCACCTATGAGCAGCATACTTTGCCTTTGCTCTTAAATTTAGTATATGTTGCACTTGCACGTCAAACCTGTGAAGCATTAAATTTGAAATAAATTGCTATTTATCTTTCTAATTTTTGTTTCATCAAAATGTTTAGGCTGAATATGAGCCAGCAGTGTGCCCAGGTGGCCAAGAAGGCCAACGGCATCCTGGCTTTTATCAGGAATAGTGTGGCCAGCAGGACTAGGGAAGTGATTTTCTCCTGGTACTGGGCACTGGGGAGGCTACACCTTGAGTGCTGGGTTCACTTTTGGGCCCCTCACTACAAGAAGGTGCTGAAACGTGTCCAGAGAAGGGCAACGAAGCTGGTAAAGATTCTGGAGCGTAAGTGTGACAAGGGAACTGGGATTCTTTAGCTTGGAGAAAAGGAGGCTCAGAGGAGAACTTATTGCTGTACAAATAATGGAAAGGAGGTTGTAGTGAGAATGGAGGAGTCCATTTGTTCTCCCAAGTAACAAGTGATAGAACGAGAGGAAACGGCCTCAAGTTGTGACAAGGGTGTGTCCAGAGAAGGGCAACGTAGCTGGTAAAGATTCTGGAGCGTAAGTGTGACAAGGGAACTGGGATTCTTTAGCTTGGAGAAAAGGAGGCTCAGAGGAGAACTTATTGCTGTACAAATAATGGAAAGGAGGTTGTAGTGAGAATGGAGGAGTCCATTTGTTCTCCCAAGTAACAAGTGATAGAACGAGAGGAAACGGCCTCAAGTTGTGACAAGGGAGGTTTAGGTTGGATATTTGGAAAAATTTCTGTACAGAAAGGGTCATCAAGCATTGGAACAGGGTGCCCAAGGTGGTGGTGGAGTCACCATCCCTGGAGGAATTTAAAGGACATATAGATGTGGTGCTGAGGGACATGGTTTAGAGGTGACCTGACAGTGCTGGTTATTGGTTGGACTTGATCTTAAAGGTCTCTTCCAACTAAAATGATTTTGTGATTCTGAAATAAAAAGAAAGACTTTCATGATTTCTTTGCCCTGAGGTGCAGAATGCAGTTCAGAAAAATTTGTTTAGAACTTTGGTAATGGGTGTGTAGGTCACAGAGTTGAATATAATATCATTAATTCTTGGTGGAGAGCTGAGGCATGAAAAAGTAAAATGGCTTCTGCGGGTTCACATGGCAGGTCATGATAGGTGTGAACAAAATCTACGTTTGATCCTACTGTGGTGTTACTATGGGGTGCAGGAGCTGTGGACTGGGCTAGACACCTGTATGCAGACACAAGGTCGGTGCCTGTGTGCACTGGGATGTATTCCTTTAACAACAGACTTGCAGAAGACACTTAACTAGGTTGCACAAGAGGTGGTGTTGCAGCCTGGTGCAGAATGCCATGGTAATGGTGTTAGGACACTAATAATGAAGGAAGAATCTGTAGCATTTAGAATCTGTGAAAGATTTGCTTCCTTGTTTAACCTGTACGCTCTCCTGTAGTGGTACTGGTTTTGCAGTATCTTTTGTTCGGTATGTTGATGTATTCAGAGAAACCAAATTTGAATCCTTACAGGAAACTAAAAGTGCTTATCAGGTATTAAATCTTCTGCGTGTTCATACTCAAAATCCTTTCTTCTTACAGTTTTTCAGTAACACTAAGTGCTTTGTAAGGAGGACCCAAACTTCATCTCTTGTCCTTCAGATACAGCACTAGGAATCATATTAACTACCCTATTAATGGTTGGATGGGTGTTGGTATCTTTTTTCAATCCAACAGTGATTAAAGCAGTAAAAATGTCATCACTGTTCAACCTCTTCATTCATTGATCTAAACACATCACAAAGAAAGAATGCTACAAATTAAATCCTTTTTTTTTTTTGTACTGGGAGAAACTTTGTGGTGGAGCTCAGAGCATTTCCAAACACTTAGCAATTTACAAAGAAGGGAATGAGAAAGGTATTGCCTACCTCCTGTATAGTGTAACCAGCAAAATAAATACTGTGTTCAAGACACTAAACCATTTGTGATTTTTTTTTTTTTTTAATTTGATATGTTGATATGCAAGTGAACATTTAGGTCTTTTCTTCAGTTATATTCAGGACAAGTTTCTCCCTCCAGTAACCAGCAAAATAAATACTGTGTTCAAGACACTAAAACCATTTGTGATTTTTTTTTTTTTTTAATTTGACACTAGGGTGTAGGCGGAGCTTTTATAGGCTTCATGTGCTCAGCATTTTGAAACTGTGCAAGACTAAACACGTAAGAACCCACACAGGCATTTCTGGTTTAATTCCATGGCAGTTATGCAAAGAGCTCATGGTGTTGTGAATTGGGACTATGTAGGAAATGAGATTTTGTTTCGAGAACCTCTAGCTCCTTTCTTACAGAAATAGAATATGGTGCTGCATATGAAGAAAGACAGTACAGAAGTGGAGTCAGTGGCTGGGTGGTTACCAAAACTTAAATCTGCCCATGTAAATTGAATTCAACACCCTCTGCCACCCCTTTCTGCAACACAATGTCTATATGCTGAACAAGTAATTTCATTTCAATTGGACATTCCTCTTTGTTGCCATCAGTTGTAAAAAAAATTAATTTTCCCAATACCTGACTTGGGACTCCTATGAACAGATTTCTAGAAGTGCAGAGTGCTCATAGCTTCCAGTGATTTCAGTGTATGCTTTGCTTTGAATGTACAAAATGTCATACTATTGCAGGAGCATCATGGGTGCCAGCACGCCGTTAGGCAGCCTGGTGTTGCTCTAACCAGGCCACACTGCTGCTTTTGCTGGGTCTGCGATTTGGGAGCGGTAGACGTGCTCCAGCTTGAAAGCTGATTTTGAGAGTTTAGCTCGACATCTATGGACTCAGGGAAAGCTTTTTTTTCTCTGGTGTGTTACACCTAAATTCATCCCCTTTTTTTGCAATTCTGATAAGGCCCAGATGGTGAAGAACCTGACCTAGATGTTCCAACACATTCTTTTTCTATAAAGTTTCAATGACATACAACAAAAATACAGCAAGTGGCACTCAGGCAAAGACTAGCACTTTTCTTTAATGACTGGATAAGGATCTTGACTAAGTATAGAACGAATGTAATCAACTTGAATAGTATCCAGTTTCAGTGTGGAAGCTGAAATATTTATCTGTGTCCTGGAACTTTCAATATACCTTTCATGGATTATCTGAAGTTCAGTGCTGTCTCCCTTTGTTCTGAGGTTATTTTTTCATATAGCTGTTCAAGCTTTAGATCAAGAAGAATATTTTTCAAGGTTATTTATATAAAGATGCCCTCATGAAGTCAATAAAACAGGTCCTAAGTCCTTAATTTTGCATTTGGTTCCCTTTGTGGATTCTTTCTGCAGTCATGGACTGCCAGTGAATATTGAAATTAAAGTATGCATATTGTTAGTAATACGCTTATTAGTCTGCACATTTCTTGCACTAATGTTGAAATTAGAATTCTACAAGTGTTCCCTGTATAAACTTTATTTTTAAGGGAGTTTGTTTAATGCATATAAGGGGATGGGATGCTGTGAAGTAATCTGGTTCCAGGAAGTTTTCTTTCAAAAAGTTTTAAAAATAGGAACATAAAAGCATTTCTCAATATTATTTAAAAATAACTACACTAATTTTTCATTAATTTCAGATTTGATTAAAATGACCTAGTGGTAATAATAGAACTTTTAATTGTCTGAATATCAGATGAGGGTTTTCGTGTACAAACACGGAAGAAGTTCTAACTGCATTTTAGTGCAGGATGTTGTACAGTAGTGTATCATCTGCAACAGAAGGGACTGACGGCATTTACATACTGTAAAATACACAAATATACTAGCAATCTTTAGAATTATTAAATGGAACAGGTGATGTAGCAAAACCACAGCCTCCACCAGGGGGCCAGCAGGAAAACATCATGCCTGTTGCAGAAAGGCAGGTAACATCGAGCTTTGCAGTAGACAAGAATGTAACAGCTCTAGTGCTGTGAATACCTACAGCTGTCAAATAGTTTGCATTTTTCAAATAAGATAACACACAGTAATGAAATGATAATTGATCCTCTGATTGGGGTTTTTAGTATGTCTCCCATGGGGGGTGTTCTGTGGCTATGAAATACTTGTTTTCAAAGCCTTGGTGCTCATTATACAGCATGCCACCTTTGAGCTGCTCCCGTGATATTTTCCTATTAAAAAAAAAAAAAAAAAAAGATTGGGCAAAAGGCGGGACTTCTTAAGGGGGCAAAAAAAACCCCCTTTGAGCTGCGCCCGTGATATTTTTCTATTAAAAAAAAAAAAAAAAAGATTGTGCAGAAGTCAGGACTTCTTAAGGGTGACCCAGATGTGGGAATATGCAGGTTTTGCCCAGTTCTGGATTTTCCAAAAGTGTAATTCCTAGTGATTTATGAGTTCACATACGGGCAAGTAAGTACAAGAACATTGATTTATGTTAAAAAAAATAATATATGCTAGATATAATATTTCTAGTGAATTGAACAATTAGTATTAAGGTGGGGATAGGGACAGGGAGTAATTACATTTAACAAAAACAGATTTTAAAGAATGGAATAGTTCTAGAGCGCACTAAGACAGCCAGTGTTGAGCACTGTGTGATTACCACAGCAGAACAGAATGAGAACTAGATGATGAAATGGGCTATGGCAGATTGGTGACTGTTGACCAGCGGCCTAGTTGTGCTGCTGTACGTGCAATGGCTTTCA
>NW_010415676.1:62352-72576 GCF_000710305.1 Buceros rhinoceros silvestris
CCTGCTTTCACGTTGATCTCTATTGCTTGTACCTGCTGTGATGGAGAGCTCAGTACCTGAGTTCGGTTCAAGCTGTGATTACAGATTGTAGCTCTGGCCGATGAGGCAATTTTTACAGTTCTGTGAGTGCATACGGTTTGATCTTGTAGATCTGTTTCCCACAAAATTTACTGAAAGCTCGTCCACTAATGCTTTAGAAGGAGGATTGCTAAGAAAATGGATGTTTCAGCAGAAGAAGAAATCAGGGCCTAGAGATCTAATAGGATCCGGTGGATTCTCCTTCTGGGGAAAAGTGGAGAGGAAAAATCATTATAATGCTACCTGCTCTAGAATGGGGTGGATGAAGTATAGTAGATACAAAATAAAGCAAATGATCGTTTAGGTACTTAAATTGTGCTTGTTGTGTATGCCCTGTGACATTAAAAAGTTTCACAGCCCATGTCTTCGTTGATTTGTAAAACATTTGTTACATAAAAAAAGCAGTTGTTATTTCACAGATTTAATTACGTACTCAAGGCCTGGCTGCATTTGTTATAGAATCCAGTGATGGGTTTTAATACTAGATCTAAGAAAGGAGAAGCAAGAAGTTTCATCTCCATTACCTGCTTTCCATTTTCATACACAAAGCTTGTTTAAATGCTTTGGGAAGAAAGAATGAATTAAACCCAATTTTTCTGAGGTGCTTATGTAAATAAAATTGGTTTGCTTGATTTCAGAGCTTGAGAGGACTTCTTAAAACCCTCATTTTATTATACATTGCTTTCGATATATATTATAGTTATGTTTGTGCTTAAGGAATGGTGTGATGATAGAAACTTCTTTGATCTGCCTAGATTTTAATAAAAAAGATTATTTGGGATGGGAAATAAAACTTAAAATAGAAAGAAGAAGAAGAAAAACCTGCTACCATATCTTCATTTCAGAGAAGGATCACATTCAACTTTTTTCCTGTTCCAGTTTTAGAAAGTCTTATTTTGCCTCTGTTGTTAGGTTCCCCGAGAAGATTTCAAAGCCTTTTTTCTGCAGCCTATATGCAGGAGATAAAAATCCTTTAAACATTAAGAGAAATTTGAACAATAGGGGTCTTCTAAAAGAAGGAGAGTTGTAAAATGACAGTCTGTCTATTATCCTGCTTCTGGACGTGAGGTCCAGTAAATAGGTACTCACTATAGAGTGATTTGCAGCAACTCTTGTACGGCTGGTTCTGTATCTGGAAGTGAAGGGATAGAAACCGAAGTATGCTACATGTCCTTCTCGCAGGGATTTCTTTGGGAACTTGACTTTTCCAGTATCTGTGTGAATGTAACTTACCCCAAATGGTTTAATCATTGCCAGAAGAGATGGCAGCATATGCATTTGCTTATATTTACAGCACCTGATTAGTTGTAGCTGTCAGTAATCAATTCCTTAACCTGATGTAACGTTTGGACAAAATAGAATTTTGTAATGTGACCAGGTCCCTAGGAGGAATTCACTGCTGATCAGGATTAATGTGAACATACAGAGCAGTATAAAATTACTTGTCCTGTACTTGTTCCATTCACTACAGCTGCCAAGTCATTTCTGAAAGCCAGTAAATATATTTATGTTGTTTTGTATGTTTTAGGGGCTTGTAATTATTTATAGCACTTGCTTTTCATTTGACAAGCATCATTTCCATAACTAGAGGCTCTGTAATATATATTTGCTGAAAATATCAAGTGTTTAAAAATGACTTCTCTTTGTTTTATGCAGAGCACTTCACCTGCATTATAAAAGTGCTTTTCACTTTATTGTATACTCAAGCCTTGGCTGCACTTTCAGTTAAATGCAGTGCTGAAGATAGGACCACATGGGAAGAGTCAGGAGCTCTTAAAAAGGTTGGTTAATTTTTTAAAACATTTACGGAATTTTTGCTTATATACTTCTGGTAGGAATCTAACAGATAATTCTGCTTTGTCTATAATAATTTGCTTCTCCTTCACAAAAATCCAGTCTTTTGTTTCTGTGTGTGCAATTTTTGCAGGTTTTGGTATGTGATGAAACTTAAAAAGGTTCACAATGAATATCTAGTTCCAGAACTAAGTTTCAGATTTGAGGCTGTATCTCCATAGTTTCAGTCTTGAGTTTGCTGCAATGGTGTTGAGTAAATGAGGCTTTCCTTCTTGTGAAATCGAAGCCTTCCTAGATAAACCATGGTTGATCTGTTGCACTCCTTTACAGGAAAAGCAGGCAAGCTTGTTGGTGGGGAAATAACCTTTCTTTTTCTTACTTGTTCATGGTATTCGTGGCTAGCTATATAAATTTCTCTCAGTATGTGGTTTAGAGCTGCTCATGTGATGAAGAGGCAGAAAAGGAAATTTGTAGATTAGGTAGGTAGATATTTCACTATTGTTTCTTGGCCTTTTGATAGTATTTACCAGTGAAGTGAAGGCACATCTTGCTATGTCAGTTCAGCTGATTGAATGCCAGTTCCCACCAGAAGATACAGTTCCCTCCACTGGCACTGGCATTCATTTCATCCTTCAGTTAGTTTTCTGCTCCACCAATTGATTCCCCAGATCAGAAGAATGCCAATGCCAGACCAAGGGAAAGGATGGAAGCATGTGGGCCAGGAGAGGAAGTGGGTGGAGGAATACCACTTATACAAGCACCAGGCCTTAGTTTATGTTGGCTGGAAAATGAAGCATGCACTGAGAAGCATGACCTGCTTTTCACATGTAAGTTAGTTTTGTCATACTGGTCAGTCACTACTTCCAAGATATTAAGGACAAACTATCTGTTGGCCAAACAGCACTATGTGAGATTTTTTTTTTTTTCTGGATGTGCATTACGCATTTGACATCACTGAGCAGTACTGCATTTTGTTAGCTCCCTGTCCATCCCTTCTTCCAATATATTTTTGATTTTCTTAGAATTTCAAGAACTTTTGCTTGAGATTGTTGCTGTGAGGGTTTTTCTCCATTTTTCTGTTTACTGAAGTGATTCCCAAGTGATAGATAATTTTGTGGTTTAAAGTTTGTAATAGAAAGAATATAAAGAGATTGAAGTGTTACCACCTTATATTCTTTCATCATCCGTACGATAAATGTGTACTGCCTTTTTCTAAGTAGCAGAGGTTGGAGTTATACATATCTGAACATACATTTACAATGCTTAATTTTCTGTCTGCAGTGAGAGATTTTGTTGTATGAAAACAGACTTGTGGTAGGTGGGCTTCTACGTACTAAGATACTTTCTTACAGAAGCATGTGAAAGCATTTGCTTCTCATAAAGCACTTTGTACTTGAGGCTTGCAAATTATGATAATGGCTCAGAAAACAGATTTATTAAATAGCCATCTCTCTTGATATTAAAGACAGTCCATTTTAGTGGAATTCTCACTAGTGGGCTTGTCTTTGATGGATGACGAGGCCAAGTGGGAAATAGTAGCACATTAAACAGTATGTTACTGTGAATGGATGTTGTGATTTAATGTAATTCATATAACACAACAGATTAACTTCTGTTCAGTTTTCCAAGTGGGAGAACAAAAGAGGTTGGAGAACAAAAGGAGGTAGATAGGAACACTGCTCCCTCCTGCATATGCACTGTATACTGACAGCATCTCTCACTCTTCCTTGAAAACGTATGCCTCCTTCCTCTTGTCTTTCTTGTGTAGCTCACCTGCATACAGAGGTCCAAGTTCTGACAGCAGGTTGGCAGTATGTGCTTAGGGTGATCTCTGCATGATCCTCTCCATTTTAGTGGAATTCTCACTAGTGGGCTTGTCTTTGATGGATGACGAGGCCAAGTGGGAAATAGTAGCACATTAAACAGTATGTTACTGTGAATGGATGTTGTGATTTAATGTAATTCATATAACACAACAGATTAACTTCTGTTCAGTTTTCCAAGTGGGAGAACAAAAGGAGGTAGATAGGAACACTGCTCCCTCCTGCATATGCACTGTATACTGACAGCATCTCTCACTCTTCCTTGAAAACGTATGCCTCCTTCCTCTTGTCTTTCTTGTGTAGCTCACCTGCATACAGAGGTCCAAGTTCTGACAGCAGGTTGGCAGTATGTGCTTAGGGTGATCTCTGCATGATCCTCAGGCCTTCAGGGACTCCCTGCACTTCCTTCTTGGTTTCCATGCCACCACAGTGATAATCCACCCCAAGTGCAGAGGTTTTGCAGAAGTCCCATATGCAAATTTGCCCTTCCCCAGATGTCTTTTCAGTTTCCTGCACCTCCTTGTGCATAATGTTGCTGCCTGGACCCTATGTGTGTGCAAGAGACCTCTGAGCACTGAGGACCATCCAGTGGTAATCACACAGTTCCCTATTTGTCTCTCCCAGCTCTTCTCTACTTGAGCCGGGCCAGAGTTCTCAGGTGAATTCTTTCTCTTTGCATCACAAAGGAAGCTGCTTTTTTTTTTTTTCCAGCTTAGGAATCCAAGTTCATTCTTTAAAGTTTCTTGAGGCCTAAATGGTTTAAAATATATGGTTAGAGCTGGCTTTTTCTTATGTGCTGATAATATTGACGTTTTGAACCTGGGATGCTAGACAGATCACCTTACTTAACTTTTGTCTGTGGATAATGCCAAGTGAATGTATTTCAGTTTAGTATTCCAGACATCAAACACAAGCTGAAGTCTCTCCTCTATATTCATGGCAAATGAACAAACAACATTGAGTTTACTTTCTCAGCAGGGCTGAGAGGTGAATATTCTACTTTCGATTCCCAACTTCACTCTCATTATCTTTGCAAGGTGCCTTACGGTGTCATAAGACGCACACTGTAAATGCCTGCAGAGTAAACTTCCAGGAATAATGTAGACAAAAGTTGTGTCCCAGCTGCCGAATTAAATTTGTGTTGCCTTCTGGCTCTTAGACTATGAGCATAAACAGCAGCTCTGCCTTCTGGGTGCTGAAATGTGAAGACACCATCTAAAATTAACAACTATAATTGATGTAAAAATGGGCTACTACTGAAATATATACAATGTTACATACCAAAGTCTTAATATATTTCATTTCACCTAGTTGCTTTGGAATTTTTTTAAAGAATTCCAGTAATGTTCCACTCCCTCACTGCTTGTTACTCCCTCATTGTTGATGGTACACTAACAGAGTTCAAAATTCACATCCAATCATGTTTTTACTGAGTAGAATTTATTATGACTTAGATAAAGAATATTTATGGGAATACTGCTTTCTGTTTCTGATGGCTTTCTATAACTGCTGTCTTGAAATGTCAATGCTATGGCACAAAGCTAAGTGGCTATTTATTCCTTCCACTAAATATTTTTTTTGTCTGTAGTAGATACTGTTCATTCCAGACACAACTTTCAGTTTTCTGATAGACTCGTTTGAACTTAAAATACATAGCATGGGTTTCATTTTGGTTGGTACATTATCAAAAATTATTTTTACTGGATTTTTCTAACTAGTTGTATGAGAATTCAAATTCTGTTAAAACATGACATACCCATAAAGAGATTCTTCCCAGTTTTAAAGTAAGCATTTTTATACGCACATCAAAAACACGGAAAATGTGACATTGTAAAAGTGTTTTCATGTAACACTCAGCTTAGAATATATGTAATTGAATTAGCAATTCACATTTCACTCTATGAGCTAAATACAGTCCCTTTCTATAGAATTTTTTTTTTAAACATGATGTATCTTTGCAGGTCAAAATTTATGTATCGATCAAAAGAAAATGTACTTCATCACTAATACTTTTACAGGAACTTCTCCTTTTCATTACATGGATTTCTTTCCTCCTTATTTGCAGAATACCTCCAGTGGCGAAAAATCTTGGGAAGTGTTGCTGTGTCATGTGATTAGTGAGCTGTCTAAGGGGAAAGTATATGAAGAAGGAGAGACGGAAGAATTGACAGTGGTATTGTCAACTCCTAAGAACTTATCCAGCATGTCCCCTGTCTGTCTCTTACTTAAGTTTTTCAGAGTTGTTACAATGATTTTTCTTTGATCTTGCTAAAGACTTAAGTACAAGTCTTTTTTTTCTAGATCAAAGCACATTTCTTGGGACAGTTTGCCTGTGCAAATCTTTCTTTTACTAATACTCTATGTGGCCAGTGCTGTGTTGAGAAAATTATAGACAAATACTTCTTATAGTTGTGGTTTTAATCATATGTATGAAAGACCTTTCAAACACTTGGAAAACAGAATATTTAAGTAGAAAAAACTTCTGTTGAAGTGGAAATAAAACCCACAGAGTTCTTTCAGTTTATTAGTGAAATGCTGGCCTTTGTATATTTGAGTGTATGTACATGTATATTTGAGTATTGAGGAATGTATATTTGAGGCAGTGGTTTATATATATGCTAAAAACCCATTTGGTTCATATTGGAGTTTGTTATGTAGGAGACAAATTATCTGGGGCAGAATTTAGTAATTGCTTCCTTCCCCCATAGGTAAATCCTGATTCTGTAGAGTGTTACCTGCAGCAGTTCTGCCTGCCCTTCCTCAGGATCACAAGCCTTCTTCAACACCATCTTTTTGGAGGGGATTTACTTAGTTGCCAGGTACAGATTGATAGGCACACTCAAATGTTTCCATTTAAAAAGGTAGGGATAAAAAAAAATTAAGATGTCTTTTTCATGGTATGTATTTTCTTTCCTAAGTTATTTTTTTTAGATCATATTTTATAGCATTGCTCTGTAGCACTGTTTATCTTTATAAATTTGCTTTCAAGGCAGTTTCCCTGAAAAATGCTACTATATTCTTAAAGTTCAGCAAACACATGCTTATTTTATCAGGTCATAGATGCACATCTCATGAAATCAACATATTTTTTAAAACTTATCCAGTATTTGCAGAGATAGCATGATTTTCACACAGACTGGAATTCAGTGCTGATTTTGCTTAATGCCTGGTAATACTTGGAGTTTATTCTCAGAGATGTTGCATTAGCGGACAATTATGTTTAAGTTCCACCACTGATTTAAGTAGAGTTTGCTGCAAGCCCACTCCCTCATTTCCTTGTCTCAAAATCATCTCATCTCTAAAACAGCTACAGTCTATGTTGGGGTGCTCAACAAGAAGTTGGCTGGGAGTTTTCTTTTGGTGTTTTTTGGATTTGTGGCTTTGCAGGGGTTTTGGGGGTTTTTGTTTTATATATTTTTTTCCCTGACCAGTGTTGTTGTATTTTGAGAATCCAGTTTATCTCAAACTGGAAAAAATGGAAGCTCTTCCATGTCACTGAACATGACTTATTAGCATTGTTGTACTAGAATGTGGGTTGGTTTTTTTTTTTAATTGGGATAGATAAATTTTTAATAAGTTATTTAAAAATTCAGAGTGTAAGTACTAATCTAAACCTCTCTGGTTTCATACCTAAAAGGAAGATGAAGAATTTGCCGTTCTTGCAAGCTGCTTGGGTCTATTACCATCTTTTCAGTCGGCTCATCAGTTCACCAGTGCCTCTTGTCTCGATTGGCCAGTGCCAGCATTTGACATGATATCACAGTGGTGCTCAGAATTGGCTTCATTTGCAGAGAGACATCCAGATCAAGTAAAGGTATGTAGCAAAGTTACTTCTTTCAAAATAGCTTCTTCCACACCAGGACTATTTACCGCTTGATTCCCTATGCATACACACTGGTTTTTTGGATAAGGATCTGAGGACCTGACTTGTAAATGAGAGAGGAAATTGTAGTCAGAAGTATTAGTTATTGCATGTGGGTTGGATTAAATTGGTTAGAAATAGGAGTAAGAGACCCTATCTGTTTTTTATATGATTGCTGGAGACAGAAAATAGAAATGCTATCCTTAGATGATACTGAGTGTACCCATATCTTCTTCACCTTCTATCAAGGGCATGTAATAGAAACTTCTAAGAAAAAACTTATCGGAAGTTTTTCTTGCCTGATAGACATTATTGATATTTTTGAGCATCTTCAGTTGCAATACTGAAAAAGATCAAAAGGATAAAAGCTGTTTAATAGTTGACTGATACAAGATGGTGTATCTTCTCTGAAGGTTAAAGAATCAATACCAAGACTTGAATCAGTGCAATTGGAATATCAGTTGTGAAATGGAAATATTTCAACATTGCTGCATTGTTTGTATGAAGAAGCTGCATCTCAACAATTCAAGTCCCTCTCTCCTAAGTTTATGGTGTCAAAGACACAAGCCAGATGCATTCTTCACTCTGCAGCATGATCTGCACTTGCCTTTGCACGTTTGCAGGCACAAATTGGGCTATTGTGAATGAAAATTTGAATACTCAGATTAATTTCAAAATATAGTTGCTGCCAGTCTGATAGGTATTTGAGAGAGATTGCAGTGAAACTGATGGCATTCTTTCCATGAAGAGGAACAAGGTACATGTGCTTTTTATTCTTTTTTTTCCTGCGAGTCAGGTTTTGAGGTCATACAGTCTTCAAAATTTTTACAGCTTCCAGGAAGGATCGCATCTTACTCCTGTGCCCATCAATTACAAACCCAGTAAAAATGAGCAGGTTGAAGGAAAACACATTACTGTTGAAGAAAACCCAAATCAAATCCAAACAACCCCATAAAATTGGACAGTGTTTTTAAGAGTAAAAGAGAAGAGTTAGGCTTTGAAACCAGTATTTAGGTCATGCCTGCCTTATCAAAAATTTGTGAGTACTGGTAAGTTCTTAATGGCCTCAAAATTTATGTGTGCGACAGTTCTGAAAATCAGGCAGATGTCTTCAGATACCATTTAGAGTGTCTAACTTCAGTTCTGTTTTTGAAACTTCTAGTTTAAATTTTAGCTAGGAGACAACTTTTATAGTCAGTGCCAGAGTTTGGTAGTAGTGTGATGTTGCCATGATACCTTAGTGTAGCAAGTGGGGGAGTCTTCCCCGTAGACTGCTCTTAATCCTCCTGTTTCAGTTATGAAGATTTCTGCACTTACGTGTCACATTCAGAAAGTGTCCTTGGGCAAAGGCCAGTTTCCATTTTGCACCCATTGCAAAAGGCGAAACGTGATCACAGTTGGGAGGGTGTTCAACCAGAGGCAGGTGACTATTGCAAGGTGAATTTTGACTTATAAATTTGTGAATTGCAGAAGCGAGAGATTTTTCAACTGCATGCTTCCTTTCTTTGATATTCTCTTTTCTCAGGAAATATAAATGCATCAATGAATGAGCAGAACTGATATATTGTCATCTTATTTTGTAGGCTTTGCTTATACAGGAACCTAAATGGGACTTACCACGCCTCCTTCAGCTGCCTGAGAATTATAACACCATTTTTCAGTATTATCACAGAAAGACTTGTACTGTTTGTACCAAGGTTCCTAAAGATCCTGCCGTTTGTCTAGTTTGTGGTACTTTTGTATGCTTAAAAGGCCTATGCTGCAAACAACAGAGTTACTGTGAATGTGTACTGGTAAGAGAGAGTTAATTTGAATTCTATACATGATTCTCATAGTCATGGATAGTTTTTAATTCCATTGCTCTGTTTTGATGGTTTTCTTTCCAAATTGTGCTTATATAAGAATCATAGAATAGTTTGGGTTGGAAGGGACCTTTAAAGTTTATCTAGGCCAACTCACAATAATAGTGTTTAGTGCTTATTTCTGATAGGACCTAGATCAGATTATAGGGGGCAGTTCTAATTTTTTTTAAGCCCATTGCCTGCTTCGCCTGTTTGGAAAACTCTTTCAAAGCCATTGTGTGTAATGTTGACACATGGTTTTGAATCATAACCAGTTGAAATTTGTCTACATTCTGATTGTTCGCATAGTCTTTTAATTTTGTTTCCTCTGTTTTGTTCCCTTGTTTTCTGCATACATAATATCAATGTATGGGGTTTCTCCTTTTTCCTTTTATAGAATACTTTCTGATACACCTGACCCTCTGCTAGTGGTCTACAGTCTATATCTAGATAAGCATAATTTTAAGGCCTTTGACTTTAATTCAGCAGCAAAATTTTCTAGTCAGCAGATACAGAAGTTCTTTCAGGAACCAGAGTTGGACAGCATCTGTGTTAAGGGTCGAGGGCCGAGGCAAATAACCCCTCGAATTTCCTTAACGATTCTCCTCTGTCTTATTAAAGACAGAAGGAGTTTAGGGGAGAAAAGAAGAAATTCACTCCTCGGTTTGAATTTGGGAAGCTGAAACAAAACTTTTAACAAACAAGAAAGCCACACAACTATTCTCTACTAATACATATGCACAAACCGAGAAAGTAAAAAAAAAGAACTAAGAAAAGAAGACCCAGATAACCAAAGTTCTGTACGGTCCTTTTCAAGGTCAGTTCA